>NC_091562.1:39724043-39749043 GCF_042767895.1 Penaeus vannamei
TATATATATATATATATATATATATGTATATATATATGTACATATATATATATATGTTTTTCTTTTTCAATACAAACATATAGACATATATATGTATGTGTGTGTGCGTGTGTTGTGTGTGCGTATGAATATGTATGCATATATACATATATATGTATGTGTGTGTGTGTGTGTGTGTGTGTGCGTGTGTGTGTGTGTGTGTGTTTATCTCGTTTTCTCTGTCCCTGCCTTTCCCCCTCTCTCCGTCTATCTCTCGCTCATTTAGTATCCTATCTCGTTTTTTCCCTTGCTCTTTAATCTTATGCCAGCGTCCTGGTTCCGTTATCTTGTGGCTTTCCTGTTACACAATCGAGACTACGTAGGAATGTATCCGCGTTTGTACTCACGTGGTATGGCTGTGCCTTTGTGATTATATAAAGTCTTTTATCTTCTTTTTGTCTTAAGGTAGAAAAAATGAGGTGCATTCAGGTGGCTTATTAACTTTTTTGTTGACATTAGCGGTAAACATTAATTCGGTTCTGAAATTAACTTGAAGCTTTTTATCTTCATCCACAGATTGTTGTCATGACGTAATTTTAGCGACCTGAAGATGAAGGGTGCGCATGCAGAAAAAAAAAAGAAAAAAGAGAAAAAAAAACAGTAGGCTTCAAGAGTTCATTTTTTGAAGGACTCATTTGTATGGTCATACTTTCGCAGTCCTGTTATAATGCGAATTGTTGCTTGAGCGTTCATCAATGGCTGTATGCTTGATTGATGTGTTGCTCCCCAGGTGGTCTGGCAGCAGTTTGAGTGGAGATAAACTACGCTGTAATAGATTTGTTTTCTTGCCCTTGGTGTCGTGTGTCCTAATGTGATATGGAATGTAAGACTGTTTATTAAACCTTGTTTGCAAGTTGCGTATGCGCTCCTTCCAGCGAAGCTTTTCATCTTGTGCAAGACTAAGAAATCTGGTGCTTTGTTCCCTTCTAATGGGCTGGTTATTAATATAAATCTGAGCAATATTCAGTGGAAATGTTATTTCTATACATTGCGTAATGATTTTTGTTTACATTTATTGTTTACTTGTTGCGGGATTCCCAGCTAGCGATTTTGTGAAGTTGGCGATTGGTTTATAGAATTACCAGACGCAAGCATTATGCTTTCATCTGCATTTAAATAAAAGTGAAAAGGTCGCTAGCTTTAACAGTAGAATGTATCCACTAATTAGTTATGCACAATCTTTTACAATAACTTGCTAAAATCTGTTGAGTTTGAAATTGGTCTATTCTTTTTACAGCTATGTGCAACACCGTATTTATGTAGGGGAACTTCTGCTATTTTTGACTTGTATGTTAGAATTCCTATTCTTAAGGATGTGAAATTGTCTTTCTTGAACTCGGCTGCAAAGAATATCTTTCTATGACTTACAAGATGAAGCAAGGCATTACTTTATATATTTTGTCTGCCTATTTTCCAGAACCTGCCTTCATTAAATTTTCATATTAAATAATACTGATATAAGAAATATTTCGCGGTGCATATTTTCTTTCTCTCTCATTACAAACCCCAACATCTTTGAGAATAGCACATGCCATGCATCATGCCCTTTCACTGGCCAAGTAATTTAGAGTCTTGTGTGCTCAGTAAGGTCAAAGAAGTATATCATATCAGCTAAAAGAAATAAAAGTATATGATAGCATTTAGCATTAGAATATTGTGAAATACTTGGAAACCAGATGGTTGAGTCAGAAAAATAAAAGGTGATACACCACGTCAATGTGATGTCATTTTCTAAAGAGAGAAAGTTCTGGACAGAGAACGGACACACGCAGACATACAAACGAATGCTGACTTGTGTGACAACAGGAAGTTAGAAAAATTATGTAGGGCGAGATTGAGTAAGAACATAACGCGGGAAGGTTTACCACGATAACACCAGTAATGAGGATAATGATAATGACAACAATGATAGTTATGATGATGATGTACTAATGGTGATAATGATAATAATAATCATAATAAGAATGTTAATGAAAATTATAATAATGATAATGATGGATAATGATAACGTTAGTAGCAGTAATAATACTAATAGTGATGATAATAATAATGATAAAAATATACAAGTATCAGTAATAGAAATAATAATTATCATTATTACTATTATCATTATCATAATCATCATCATCGTTATTATTGTGATTGTAATGATCATCACCATGATGATAGAAATGATGATAACCATAATGATAAGCATTTGATTATCACTAGATTCCCCCCAAAATGAATACCTAGGAATATAAAGAAAATAAAGCTATAGAAAGTTACTAAATATGTTCATTTTATATTCTATAATTACATCTTAATTTTTATTTCTATTTATTTATTCTTTCTTTTTTGTTGTTTTCTTGTAACAAGACATTTGTTTAATAAAAGATTTAATTCACTTTCTATAAATGGAACCACATTATACACTAGAAATTGCCTTGCAGAACAGCAGAACAATTATCTTAATGCTTTCAGACTCATCTTTCTGAAAGTAAATTGTCTATAAGAGTCAGATTATAATTTCTTCCCGTTCAACGTCGAGTAAAGGTCGAACTTTTGACTCCACACACACACACACATACACATGTATACCTGTCTTTATATCGGGTATATATATTTTTATATGTATGTATGTGTGTCTGAGTGTGTGTGTGTGTGTGTGTGTGTGTGTGTGTGTGTGTGTGTGTTTATACATACATTTGTACAAACACAGGGGGAAAAAAACAGCATACACATTCGAATAATTCCAAATATTTATTTTTTATTTGCTTAGCGGATTTTACTTTTTTTATTGTTGTTGGAATCATGTTTATTTACAGTGATTATGTAAAAGGAAAAGCAGCATTTCTTGTCTTTTCAAAATGAAATGTTAAGATGAGGATTTCTTTCATACAGAACACAGACAATCTTCCTTAGCCTAGAATTCACAGGAATAAATAATGGACGTCAAAATGATTTGGAAAAAATGGAAAGAAATACAAATACGGAAGGTTTATGACATAAACGTAAGTGTTCTATCACTGCAATCGTAAAACGGCATTTTTTCCCAGTAAACACACTTAAGAAACATGGAAAATCACATAGAATATAGATTATGATCTCAGTATTGATTTAAGCAAAATGATTTCAAACCGGATTTGTTGGTTTCGCTACGAATGTCAATAAAACGACGTTAATGAATCAAATCCAGTTTTTCTAGCTGAAGACTTGACATGAAGTCTCTATGTTTTTAGAAAGACTTTGCCGTATTGAATAATGCACAAACAAGAAAAGTACCTCGTAGCTATTAACACTTCCCTCTCTCTTACTATATAATTTAAACACACACACACACACACACGCACACACACACACACACGTGCACACACACACACACGCACGCACACACACACACACGTGCACACACACACACACACACACACGCACACACACACACACACACGTGCACACACACACACACATAACACACATATATACATGTGTATGTGCACATGTATATATGTGTGCATATAAAAGTATGTTCGTGAATATACATACATTTAGTAAAATAATACAGTGCAGGAGTAAGAAAAGAGAAAACTAAAAAAAGAATGGAAAATTGTTTGGTGTGTATGCATGTACTGTCGTTTATTGCGAAAGTGGAAGTTAGGAAATAAATAGATTCAGTGAAAAATATACAGACAAAAACTTGCAGCCATATTTTCATCTTCCAGATCAAGGAAGATGAATATATAGTATATATAGAATATATAGCGATCGACTAGGTTAGGTTAGGGAAGTATATCGATCGGCTAGGTTAGGGAAGCATAGTGATCAGCTAGGTTAGGTTAGGGAAGCACGGCTAACCTAACTTAACCTTACCTAACCTAATCTAGCCGATCACCGTGCTTCCTTAACCTAGCCTAACCTAACCTAACCTAGCCGATCGCCATGCTCCCCTAACCTAACCTAACCTAGCCGATCGCCGTGCTTCCCTAACTAATGTGTTTGTGTGTTTCCGAAAACGATAACCCAAGATTAAGTTTCTACCGAAGACAGTGACAGTAACATCATTAATAATAATTTTCTCCTTCCTGTCTTTCTCCCGTCCCTCCCTCCCCACTCCCTCTATCTTTCTAATGCTTTCTTATCTCCCTCTCCCTCTCTCTCTCTCTCTTTCTCTTATACATATACATATATATACATATATGTATATGTATGTGTGTATATATATGCATATATATATATATATATATATATATATATATATATATATATATATATATATATATATATATATATATATATATATATATATATATATATATATATATATGTTTTTCTTTTTCAATACAAACATATAGACATATATATGTATGTGTGTGTGCGTGTGTTGTGTGTGCGTATGAATATGTATGCATATATACATATATATGTATGTGTGTGTGTGTGTGTGTGTGTGTGTGTGTGTGTGTGTGTGTGTGTTTATCTCGTTTTCTCTGTCCCTCCCTTTCCCCCTCTCTCCGTCTATCTCTCGCTCATTTAGTATCCTATCTCGTTTTTTCCCTTGCTCTTTAATCTTATGCCAGCGTCCTGGTTCCGTTATCTTGTGGCTTTCCTGTTACACAATCGAGACTACGTAGGAATGTATCCGCGTTTGTACTCACGTGGTATGGCTGTGCCTTTGTGATTATATAAAGTCTTTTATCTTCTTTTTGTCTTAAGGTAGAAAAAATGAGGTGCATTCAGGTGGCTTATTAACTTTTTTGTTGACATTAGCGGTAAACATTAATTCGGTTCTGAAATTAACTTGAAGCTTTTTATCTTCATCCACAGATTATAGTTTATGGTCAAAAGGATTTGTATCCTTTTCTGCAAGTTTTGCTACGTATGAATATCTGAAAATGACACTGGAAACAATATTAGTCAGTTTATAGTTACAGCTAAACCGAGGATTATAGAGCATTGCCGCACACACGTCAATTCTGATTTGCATTTTCTTGAGTCCAAAAACAGCAGATCTTGCCACCGCATTACGCTTTGCAAGTTCACATTATTCATTCTCTGCATTCTACAATAGGGTACAATGCATGGAGCGGTACAGCCTATTTTTCCACTAATTGTAAAAAAAAAGGATACTCTATCATTATTATTTAAATTATGCAATTATTTTGAATATACTTATGAATCAAAACGCAATAAGAAATATAGTTTGTTTCTAAACAAATATACAAAAAAATGTTTCCATCCCCTGCCATCTCTCTTTATCAATTTATCTATCCACTGTTTCTCCCTTCTCTGACATTCCTCTTCCTCCCTCTCAGTCTCTCTTTCTTTGTCTCTCTCTCTCTCTCTCACTGTATCTATCAATCTCATTTTCTTTATACGTGTCTCTTCTCTTTCCTTCTTGCATTTCTGGTCGGCGCCGAGGAACCGTTTCAACGCGACGACTGAGCATGTTATTCACCGTCAGGCGGAGCAGAGTCGAAGCCTCAGTCCGTGGTGGCCTTCTTCGGGAAGTGCTGATGGGGATTTTGTTGACTGATGGCTGTAGTTTTTCCTTCCAGTGTATGAGCTGAATAGACGATTTCTTACTGCTGCTTTTAACGCTAAGCTTTATTCTAAATGTCAAATTTAACAATCAAATTCATAAATCAAGGTTCATTTAGAAAGCATATCACCCCGCCTGTAAAAAAATAATAATAATAAATAAATAAATAAAAAACTTTATATTCATTTTCTCTCTCTATTTTCTGCTTCTCCCTCCCTCCCTTTCTCTCACTCTCTCCTTCCCTCCCTTTCTTTCACTCTCTTTTTTCTCCTCTAGCCTCACCTGCCTTTCCCTCTCTCCCGCTACTCTTTTTCTTTCTTTCTTTTTCCTATCCTGCCTTGCTTATTTCATAAATAACATCATTTTCAAATTCTGCATTTATAAGCCTTACTGGTGCCACAGCAGCTCTGGTTTTCACTTCATCCAATAAGGCGTAAATAACTTTTGAAGAGACCTCCATGTCTTCTGCATGTCGGTGTGGGTTGATGCTTATGTTCGTTGGTCAAATGAACGTTCATCTGATTTATATATAAAAGTTTAATGAGACATCATTGTTCGATGAAATATATCTTATTATTTAGAAAAAAAAATCGTTTTTATGATTTGATAATCATCTTCTGGGATTTTATGTAATGATTTTAACAGTAATTATATTATAGTTTTTTTTTTCGGGGGCCAATATATTGTCTAATCTGGCCAGGGATGAAGTACCGGCGCAGCAATTCCGCGCTGACTCGGGATTTTCATCTCAGATCCCATTAGAGCCTGGAAACGGCCTGCAAAGCTCGACCTTCCCCTTTCTTCCCCAGACGCCCGAAAACAGAAAGATGGAGAGACAAGAGAGAGAGAGAGAGAGAGAGAGAGAGAGAGAGAGAGAGAGAGATACAGAGATACAGAGAGAATCGAGAATCGAGAAAGACAAGAGAGAGAGAGTGAGAATCGAGAAAGACAAGAGAGAGAGAGAGAGAAAGAGAGAGAGAGAGAGAGAGAGAGAGAGAGAGAGAGAGAGAGAGAGAGAGAGAGAGAGAGAGAGAGAGAGAGAGATACAGAGATACAGAGAGAATCGAGAATCGAGAAAGACAGGAGAGAGAGAGTGAGAATCGAGAAAGACAAGAGAGAGAGAGAGAGAGAGAGAGAAAGGAAGAAAGAAAGAAAGAAAGAGAGAGAGAGAAATAAAGAGAGAGAGAGAAATAAAGAGAGAGAGAGAGAAGGAGAGAGAGAGAGAGAGAGAGAGAGAGAGAGAGAGAGAGAGAGAGAGAGAGAGAGAGAGAGAGAGAGAGAGAGAGAGACTGAGATACAGAGATACAGAGAGAATCGAGAATCGAGAAAGACAAGAGAGAGAGAGAGTGAGAATCGAGAAAGACAAGAGAGAGAGAGAAAAAGAGATAGAGAGAGAGAGAGAGAGAGAGAGAGAGAGAGAGAGAGAGAGAGAGAGAGAGAGAGAGAGAGAGAGAGAGAGAGACGCCTCTGGTTGTGCGTCAACAGGAAGGGCATAAGATAACAGACGCAGGAGAAAGAAAAAAGATCAAGGGATAAAGGCAGGAAATAAGCCGTGATAAGAAATGACGTGAGAAAAAGAAAAAGAATATATATATACAAGCATATATATATATATATATATATATATATATATATATATATATATATATATATATATATTATACATACATACATATTCATATATGTATATGCATACACACAGGCACACAAACACTACACACACACACACATACACACACACACATATATATATTGGATATATATAAATATGTATATATATATATATATATATATATATATATATATATATATGTACACATACACACACACATACATATGTATATGAGATTGAGAGAGAGAGAAAGAGAAAGCAAGAGAGGCGTGTGTGTGAGAGAGAGAAAGGGGGTGAGGCAGGGAAGGACAGAGAGTTATTATCATTAACATCAACAATAATGTTCCTATCATTGCAACTGATAATACTATTTAAATTAGTATTATCATTCTGTTGTCATTTTCGGAACCGCAAACATATACACTCGAATTAAAATTGGTGAAACCTGTCTTTTCATTTAAACATATATTAGACACCTGTTCAGAGAAAGAAAAATAAAGGTATTCACAGACAAGTCGAACTTTACTCAGAAATACAGATTTTCCTTACACTTCTGACACTCATGACAGAAGTGTAGCAGCGATTTTCGATGTAGACTGAAATATTATTTTTTGATGTTACCTTACAAAATTGGCAATTTGACGCAATGATTAAAGATAATAAAAATATGAGGCTATTTTCTGAAAGCTTATCAAATTTCACATAAGATGAGACCAACCTTCTTTTTTTCGGAATAATTTTAAAAATCCGACAAGTGTCCAAAAAACGACAGTGAAGAAATTTTCCATACAAATAACTAAACATATGTTATTCATATGGTGTACTTTCTTTTCTTTATGTTTTCATCATACATAGTTAGTTTGATCTATGAGCATGGGGGATAGTTTTGCCAAATGTTCCGGATCACCACCAAAATTTTATGGAATATTAATTAGGCTAAGACAAACCTCAGGTTAAAATTTTATTCAAATCTGTTCATAACTTTTCGAGTTAGAAAAAAAATCCTGGATCCAAACCATGGTCCGCATCACCACCAAACTACAATAAGCGTCTAAGTTAGGTTAAAACTCACCTTTGGTTAAAATCTCGTTAAAATGTGTTCATAACTTTTAGAAAGATTAGAAAACACAAACTAACAAACAAAAAAGCAAAAAATATACAATCAACAAACAAACAAAGAAACAAACGGAAGTAACAATATAAATAAACAAAAGGTCATGGGGTACACGAAAATTATCTATATGTGCTCATATACCTTATATACATACTTTCACATCGCCATGTAATTGTTTTTCGTCTTTCCACGGGGTGTGAGAGTGAAATTTGGCTACATGACCCCGTAGAGTTATTCCGCAGATTTAAAAAGACGATTTTCATGGGCCAGGACGGCCCGGCCGCGCGGGGAAAAGTATGCGTTTGGTACCCGTCCGACTGGAGAAAAGTTATTCTTTCGACAAATATTATACGTTGTAAAACCCCATTAGAGCATCAATAATAGGTAAATGATAGATAATTATATCAAATACAAGTATTCTGTACATGATCCGTCATGTAAAATGTAAACATAATAAAAAGGAATAAGATCGCGATTATTAGGTCCGTCATATTTTTACGCATAGCACACGAATTTTCGGTCCGATTTTCAAGTATTATGGCTCATTTTGTAGCTGAATAATAGTTCTATTACATACTGCCATAAGGATTTGCAATATTTTCATGTGGTTCTTGTAAAAGTGACATGTTTTCAAAATCTCCTATTAGGGTGTTAAAATAGTCACCTTCGGAAAATATTCACCAAGAAAAAAGTAAGGTCAACTTCTCAAAAATGGCTTCTGCATATTTTAGTAGAAAGATAGTTGGCTGTATGATTATTGGGGGGTTTTTGAGAATTAAAAAAAAAAAAAAGTCAATGTAGGCCTATAGACCCCCAGATCACTGCCACCACTCTGCACTATACGTAAGATTTTGAGAAACCGTTACGTGCTGGCAATGTCCGCAAGACTTCGGAATGCAGGTAGATGATAGAGGATTATGGTGTAGGAAGACTAATCTTATACCTTGTTTTGTTGATATCAAGATAGCCTTGGAAAGATGAAGAAACGTAAAATGCCGATATCTCGGAACTCCACCTTTAGGGGTGGGTCAAAGGATTCCGGGCACAACATATGTCCAAAATTAACATATTATGGCTCATTTTGTAGAAAAATAAAATATCTGCAACTTGTTTGAGAGCGTTTTCGCAATTTTTGCCTGTACTTCTTGTAAAAGTGGTCAATGTAAGAAAATTTTTACCTTTTATTTTTCTTGGTCTCCTACTTCAAAAATTCACAAAAAAAATATGGTCGAAATCGAAAAAACGCTCTCGAACAAGTTGTAGATATAATGTAGTACTGTGCAAAAATCTAATAAAATTGAATGTCTTGCTGTTTCTGAAGTCGGAATCCTTTAACCCAGGTGCTGCATTTTCAACATGGCGACTTTCTCATTTTTTCGTTTTTTGACAATAATTCAAAAACTGTCCGGGCGATTTCGAAAAAAAAAATCGACCACAGGCAATGGGAAGGGGCCCAAATAAAAGGGTGTGAGTTTCATCAAAATCGTCAAGAAAAATCGAGAAATCGAAAAAAAACAAGCAGACGGTTAAGGGGACGTGTGAGTTTCATCAAAATCGTCAAGAAAAATCGAAAAATCGAAAAAAACAAGCAGACGGTCTCCTTAAAAGAAGTAAGGGAGAGATTCTTTCACTGAATCGCTTTTCACGGATCCGTTTTGCCAAATTAGGTCTCACTTCTTCCACTTCCGGATTCATTTCTCACAATTATTCCTTCCAACACGAAGAGAAAGGTAGAGACTGATTCTAATTACGTACCTTCTTTGCAGTACAATATCCTTTTGGGAAATGTTTGATATTCAGGTTATGGGAAGATAAAATACTTCATCTACATGCCAGTGAATATGGAAAAGATATTTCCTCTTCTTATCAGTCAATATGGTCAAAAGGATAATGCTGAATAACCAATTCAACTTACCGTAAGTCGAACAAGCCAGTGAACAAACTGAGAGAGGCAAGCACAGACCTAAAAACTTCATCTCGAACTTTCTGTAAACGTATATACACAGCCCGAGTTTCTTAACTTCCGTCTGAGGAAGAAGTCCTCACAGGTATCTCTGCCAGACCAGATTGTGTTCTAAGAAGTCTTGTATTAAGGTGCCAACTCCTCATTTTGTTCACAGCAATTGAAAGGGAATTTTTCCATTGGTTCTACGGATTTGAGCGAAAAATACTTGAAGTTACTTTCAGAAATATATGTCAAAATATAACTATACAAACAGAAGTCATTAATTTTCGACCTTCATACAATGTATGTTCCTCATAAACAGAAGCATCGCTCACGCCTAGGAAGAACCACACGCACAGGATGTCAAAAAACAGCGTGGAATGAGGACGAGGCACTTGGCTTCAAGAGTTTTTTTTCTTTCTTTTTCTCTGAAACGGGTACTTCAAACAGATTCCAGTATCAACGAAGACGAAAAAAGGCCATTATGGATTTCTTTTTCCACTCTCCGAATCCGCTGCCGCTTCCGGTTCGTAAATGGGGGAGGAAAGCGACTCCCATCGGAGTTCCCTTCTTCTGCTTTCGCTCTCTTCCGCTGAGCTTGTCTCCTGTAGTTCTCTTGTACGTGGAAATAGTTTGTAATTTTCACTTTTTAGCATTTCCCTGGCTGCCCATTCGGATGTTTTGAAAACGATGCTTCGTAAGTTTGTTTCAAAGAATTAAAAAATCAAGAAATAGACGATCTGAACCGGTAGTTTATTAGGCTTCATAAGTTTTGACTTCGTTGTATCTTTATCATGTCATGTATCAGAAATCTTGCAAATCTGTTTTCCATTTCAACCTTCATGTGTCAATATGGTTAATTCACGAAAAGAAACGACAGGATTTTTTTTATATAAATCAGAATTAAACACCCGAAAAGAAATAAAGGCAAGATGTGGTGGTACCGCTTCTATTGTCCACTGAAAACGGGTGTACCAGGTATCGAAGCAGCCAACTGTACCCGCGGTTGAAAATGAAAACCACATGTTCCATATCCACAAGAAACCTAAAAGATTGTTCAGAATAAACTACTACCACTTAAATTCGCAAATCGCATCGCCCATGTTGAAAACCCTGCTTCATTAGAATACATTTCATTCTGCCGATACTCTTGAAGTGTTCCGCTATTCACATCATTTTCTCTAAATTATTCATCGTACATATACACATGATGGTGAGTGTGAATACCTACAAGATGAGGCAAGGTATTACTTTATATATTTTATCTGCCCATTTTCCAGCCCTGCTTCAGATATTCATATTAAATGATACTGATATAAGAAATATTTCGCGTTACATCTTTTCTTTCTCTCTCCTTTTTACAAATTCTAAATTCTTTAAGAATATCACTTGCCATGCATCATGCCCTTTCACTGTCCAAGTACTTTAGAGTCTTGTGTGCTCAGTAAGGTCAAAGAAGTATATCACATCAGCTAAAAGAAATATAAGTAAATGGTAGCATTTAGCATTAGAATATTGTGAAAAACTTGGAAACTAGATAGTTGAGTCTGAGAGAAGTAGGTGTTACGCCACGTCAATGTGACGTCATATTCTATAGAGAGAAAGTTCTGGACGAAATACCATGGGAAGCAGACAGAGAACGGACAGGCGCAGATGGTTTGACACAATAATAACAATAATGAGGATAATGATAATAATAATGGCTTTTATTGTTGTTGGAATCATATTTATTTGCAGTAATTATGTAACAGGAAAGGTATTTCTTGCCTTTTCAAGATGAAATATAAAGATGATTTTATTTTTTCATACAGAACACAGACACTAAATCCTAGCCTAGAATCCACAGGAATTAATAATGTACAACAAATCGAAATGATGGAAAGAAATACAATTACGGAAAATTTGTTCTCTATCACTGCCTGTTTAACTGCAACCGTAAAATGGCTTTTTTCAGTAACTACGCTTGAGGAATTTCATGAAAAAATCACGTAGAATTTAGATTATGATCTCAGTATTGATTTAAGCAAAATGATTTCAAACCAGAATTGATGGGTTTGCTACAAATGTCAATAAAACGATATTAATGAATATATTTTTTTCTAGCTAAAGATATGAAATCAAGTTTCCATGTTATTAGAAAGACTTTGCCGTATTTAATAATGGCCAAACAAGAAAAGTATTTCGTAGCTATTACCACTCTTCCCTCTCTCTTACTATGTAGTATAAAGACATATACATACACATATATATACATATATACATATATATACACACCTATAAATCTGTTTATGTACACGCATATACACATGAACACACACATATACATGTATGTGCACATGTATATATGTATATAAAAAAGAGAAGAAAAGAGACGGAAATTGTTTTGAATGTATGCATGTTCTATCATTTACGGAAGGAAGGAGATAAAAAGGGTCAGTCAAAAATATTCAGACAAATTTTCAGTTTGTACATTATGGAAAATTAAAATCTAGTATGTATATTTTCTTATTGACACAATCACTAAAATTGAATTAAAAGCAAATTATAATCACCATCATATCTACATACGCGATGTGTTACTTCAATTACAATATCAACATACTGCGAACGGTGGCGTGTTTCAGAGCGCTGGAGCAAGGAGCATAGAAACTTCTGGAACAGGCGTCTTCAACGCGGGTATGGCCAGCGATTTTAAGCATTCTGGTAAAGCATTTTGGAGATTCGAAGCATGTGCTGATTCTGAGTATTACTTCTACTCTGTAAGAATATTATCTAGTTGGGTGATGGCGTGCTGTGACTCGTGTACATGGGCGGTAAACAAAGACAAGTAACAGACAAACAAGAGAAAAGAAAAAGAATCCCCTGCTCTAAGCTCATATTCGCTCTTCTCATCTTCTTTCCCATCTACATCCTGCCACTCAATTCGTCAGAAAGAAAATAGATGGAGTTAACGGTGTCCCGGCGGAGCGAGCAGGCTGGTTGCACGGGCTCGTTGTCTGGCTCGCGGGCGTCCTCCTCCTCCCTGGCCAGCTGGGTCCTCGAGGTGTCCAACTCAACATACTCGTACTCGTGCTCCCCTCCCTCGCTGCCGTAGTGTTCCTGGGCGCTTCCTTGGCCATCTGGTGGACCGAACGAGTTCCTCTGAAGAAGCAGCTGAGGAGGAGGAGGAGGAGGAGGAGGAGAAGAAGAAGAAGAAGGAGAAGGAGGAGGGGGCTCTTGTGTCCCCGCCGGTGAGGTCGACGGGAGGGCAGCTGAAGGACGGACGGGGTCACCCTGACAGGTCTTGGCTCTCCGGGCGACCGCCTCGATCAAAGAGATGACAATGGCGAACCCCAGAACCGCTGCGATGTACCAGAGAGTATCCGAAGGAGACTCTAAAAAGGTATGCATTTAGAGAGAGAGAGAGAGAAAGGAAAAAGGAATATAGAGATAAAACTGAAAGTTCATACATACGACCAGGC
This sequence comes from Penaeus vannamei, assembly GCF_042767895.1. Classification (NCBI taxonomy): domain Eukaryota; kingdom Metazoa; phylum Arthropoda; class Malacostraca; order Decapoda; family Penaeidae; genus Penaeus; species Penaeus vannamei. The sequence goes on from NC_091562.1 coordinate 39,737,733, forward strand.
ATCGAGAAAATCAGTTTCCGTTGTCCACTCAAATCTTTGGAACAATCGATATGATGTTTGTGACGGTAGCAAACTTTTGTCATTCCTATTTCTAGAAGTTGTGTAGCATGTAAATGGGTAAATATTCATATTATTTGCAATTAAATAATTCTCAAAGCATTATTTTTGAAACTACCGTCGTGTCCAAATGGTCTTTGCAATGCGCGAGATATAAAGCCCTTCCTCGGGTGTGAAAGTGATTGAGCTGCCTTCGATATTGCTTCCATAATAGCTATTGTGCTTTAGAGTTTTTTATTTGTTTTTATTATATTTGCTGCTTTTTCCTAATCTTACCTATATTCCACCTCGTAATCCGTTCGTACTTTTGCCTACTTTTACTACTACTACCTCTGCTTTTGCTTACTGTCCTGCCTCTGCCTCTGCCTTTACTGTTTCTGCTTCGATTACTGCTTATGCTTGTGCTACTGCTCTTATCTCCTTGTATATCAGTGTCGTTTCTCTATTTTGTTGCATGCTTGAAGCACTAACTAGTCAATAGTTCACCTATTTCCTCAGTACCTGGAAGTTTGGTCGCTATTTTCTTTTGGTTTCCAGCATCTCTCTCTCTCTCTCTCTCTCTCTCTCTCTCTCTCTCTCTCTCTCTCTCTCTCTCTCTCTCTCTCTCTCTCTCTCTCTCTCTCTCTCCTGCCTCACAGGAGTGTTCCGGGCTCCTCTTCCACGGATATCTGGCCTTAAGCTGGATGTCACCCTTACAATATATATATATATATATATATGTGTGTGTGTGTGTGTGTGTGTGTGTGTGTGTGTGTGAGAGAGAGAGAGAGAGAGAGAGAGTATGTGTGGGTGAGAGTGTAGGTATGTATGTATATGTAAATGCATATGTATGCGCATGCACTCGCCTGCATACGCATATAGAAATACAGTGTTTATTCATATACATATTTATATATGAAGTTTATATATGTAATATATATATGTGTGTAAGAACGTATGAATGGATTTAAAAAGTATATACATATACATATATGTATATATATATACATATGTAAATGTATATATATATATATATATATATGTATACACATTTATACATGTGTGTATATGTGTGTGTGTGTGCGTACACACATATATATGTATGCATGTATATATACATATATACATCTATACAATATGCATCTGTATATTATATATTTGAATGGATATACATATGAATACACACACACGCACATGTATACACTTGCAAATATATGTGTATGTGCGTATGTGCCTGTGTGTGTGCATATGTGTATGGAGACCAGACCGTATAATGTCTAGTCCCATTATACAATATAAAAATTCATATTACTTTATATACTACCAAAACCTATTACTGAGAAACATTATAATCTAAGAGTTATCAAGGAAGATATTCAAGATACCCCCCCCCCTCGAAAAAAAAATGTGGATCACTGGCTATGTATGTACTGAATACGTTTCTCCTTCCCACCTTCCCTTCCTATCCCACTCGCCTTCCTTGCTGACGTCATTGGGATTCGGTTTTAGTATCACCTTTGCCATCAGACTGTGCAAAGGTTTCCTTCTTGGCTGCAAAGCTTCATTCATCTCGATACAGATCTATATTCATTACTTTCGCTGTCATTATTGCAGTTGATATCTTTGCCAGTGTTATTAATATTATCATTGTTATTTATTACTAGGCTACCTTCATCACCATCATAGCACATTGGGCGCACTTCTAAGATTTTAAAATGTATTTAAACAAATGTCCAACGCGGCCGTATTGCGGATGGGAGACCAAGCGCCGTAGGCTAGGGAGCCGGACGAACATATTGGCTGCTAATAATAGAATATTGAACATAACACAGATTATTATAGCAAATTGTATTATTGGAAACAAACCTATTTGTCACTGTCTCTTATCACAAACTAACAAGTTACAAGGGAAGCTCACATCATCTCAATTACCTCCTTCCTCAGCATACATAACCCACATCTATCTTATATTATTATAAGACATTATACACCGTTAAGAGACGTTCATTTTCTAAATGAAAATACTCCTAAAAATCGAGAGGAATGTTAAACATCCGCCTGTCAACCATTTGCAGTGAGAGGATGAATTCAAAACCACACCATGCGATGGTGCGCCGCCCTGGTGGCCTGTCGCGGCAACACGAACATTGAAAAATGCGAGATTCACGTCCTGGATAACACTTCTCTTGCTCAGAATATAGACAACTACACACTTAATCGGAGAGGTAAGAGTTGGGGTTCGATCTCCCATTACGTACCGGTAAGTTTATTTACAGGAAACAAAACATAATACTTTTTTCACAAAATAGAATACGAATTCGTCTCTAGCGAGGATGCGTGTTATACAAAAGGCAAATATGATAATTCAGTAACATTATTAACAATATCATTGTCTTTACTTCTTTTTTTTTTTTTACATTATTAAAACCAATTTTATTGTTAGCGCTATCTTTTCATTATCATTATTATTCCTTTTCATTATTTATTTATTTTATTATTTATTTATTATTTATTATTATTTATTTCATTATTTATTCATCATTATGTGCCATCCTCAGACTGACCTTCAGTGCTGTTGTCATCAGGGCTTGAAGTCGTTGAGCCGGTTTGCCATCCTAGAAGATTTTGTGCAAGATAAGGCTTTAGAAATAACTACAATATAAGGAATATAATGTTCAACTATCAGTCAGATTTTAAAAAGGCGTTCGGTTTGGCTACGACCCATGATTCATCAGTATTACTATCCCTTTTATTATCAAACTTTCTGCTGTTAACAATCACTTTTTTGTCACTGATATTACTATAATTGTTTTTCATCGATATAATACCTTCATTATTATTAACATTAACATAATTAGCATATTCATCGTGAATATAAAACCTATTGTCATGATTCCAATTAGTATCATTTTTTCTCATTTCTGTCATCGAAAGCTTGCCGAATCTTTCGCGCGATGAACTTCCCAAATTGAGATCATAGGGAAAGGAAAGAACTCACCTGCGCCATCCTCGCAGTTGAAGGAAAAGTAGCTCGGAGTCCATTCGCCGTTGTCGTCAAGGCTTTCAATGGAAATGCGCAATATTCCTGTTTGATGCATCTGACAAGTGCGGGACACGTCGAGGCTGGCGCTCGTCACCACGCAGGAGCCATCTGAAGAAAAGTCAGGCGGGTTAAGGTGACTTTTGTTATAAAAGTGGAGACGGAGACAGAATGCATTTTTAAATGCTTTCTCATAATAATGATAATCATTTTCGTCATTATCATCATTGTCATTATCATTATCAAGATCATTATCACTATTATCATTTTTACTATTATAAACTTTATCATTATTGTTTTTACCATTATTATTACTATTACTATGGGTATTTTCTCGTTTTTGTTTTCTTGCTCTTAATATTCTTATCATAATCAGTATCATTATTATTAGTAGTAGTATCATCATTATTATTATAATCATTATTATTATCACAGTAATCATTATTGCTATTATTATATGATTATATTAGTCATTATCACTATTATTATTATCACTGCTCATCTAAGAACTCCGCGCCTAGTTCACCGATTAAAATTAATGGAAGTAGAATTACCTTCAGACACACTCCGAAATGTCAAGTCATAAGGGAGTTGCGAATCTGCTTTCCTGGAGAACGTAAATGGACCTACACGTTCCCATGGAACACTTCTAGTTCGCCATAAACCCAAGTCCAAGCTCTCGGCGCGTTCGCCCGGCCGCCAGAGCAGCTTGGTGGGCGAGTCGTGCAGATCCAAAGAGAGACGAAGAAGGGAGTACTGGCTGCATCCTGTGAGGATTTATAATTAGATTATTTTACTTTTCTTTCGTTCTTTTACTGAATGCTGTTGGTATTTAATGTTATTTTGCATTTTTCATGGTATTTCCCTTTCTTACATTGATTTTGGCCTCATATGTAACCCAATTAATAAAGTAACTTCCTAGAATTTATCACATGTAGGCACATGTGGAATTCGAGAACTAATGTGAAATAGAAATCGTCATAATGTCACTGACAGTTAATGACGGTCCTCACAGGTCCTAACATACGCCAATATGAATGCAAAGTGTTAAGCAGAGAATGTCGCTAATATATAGTTATTTTGTAATTTGATTTTTTTCACGAATCTAGATACTCTTACATATAACAGAACCTATAATAATGATATTGCTTTTCTATTATAATTATTACTATCATTATTATCATTATTATCATCATCATTATTGTTATCATTATCATTACAGTATCTTTATCATTAATAGCAGTAGTATATTCTTATTATCAGGTGCGAGATTCCACTTGGTCTCACGGTCACTCCAGAGACCCAGCCAGTCCCGATCCTTATCACAAAACTCCTTCTCGGGGAATGTCTCGGAGGAAACGCAGAACTCAGAACCTGCAACGGAAAAGGGCGCCAGTGAGTTATATATATATATATATATATATATATATATATATATATATATATATATATATATATATGTGTGTGTGTGTGTGTGTGTGTGTGTGTGTGTGTGTGTGTGTGTGTGTGTGTGCGTGTGTGTGTGTGTGTGTCTTGTGTTTGTGCGTGTGTTTGTGTGTGTCTGTTTCTACGTGCGTGTGTTCATAAATCTCTATTCGTCTAGAAACTCATGGACACAATTACACACATAAACAAACAAACACGTACACACATAGACGCACACATGAATATAGCCATGGTTTAATAAATATATATACATAGATGTGTGTGTATACATTTGGGTGAGTGCGTGTGTGTTTATATATGTATATACATACACACACACTAGCAAGTTACTCGAACTTACAATGAAGAACTTACAATCAAGAATATGTTACTAATATCACATAACTTCTAAAATATCGCTAGTTTGGCAGATTGAGAACATCTTTTGAATCACTTCCTTATTTTTATTTTATCGATAATAGCAAAGTTTTGGCTCTTGTTTCAAGATTCACCGATGGTGTTTTAAGTCATCTACAGCATTACTTTGCGAGCCTTTTCAATTGCGAAGGCATTTATTACATCGCTAAAACCAATTGTTCTTTGGCTCAAATAAGCGACTCTCCCACAGGCAAACAGAAAAGAAAACAATGACCTCAAGGTGGCAACACCCATACCTGGTGCGACCCGCGATGTGGCGCTGTTTTGCCCTGCCATTTCCAAGGGGGTTGTGGGCTTGCCTTTATAACGTCGCCCTTTGCTCAATGGCATCAACTTTATCACGTGACGCCTTCTCCGACCTCGGAAATCAACCCCACGCCTCAAGAAAGGGCGTTTATCTCCAGGAGTGAGGAGGATGCTCGCGCACCCGCCACGCTTGCCATTCTGCTGCCAAATATTTTATTTTCTTTTGTTTTTTATTGTTTTGTCATGTTTACCCCTCGAAGATGTTACTCTTTTATTTTTACGTTTTAAGATTTATATATATATTTATTTTACCTTTTTTCTTGATTTCTTATTCACGTGTTCTATATTAAGTATTTAAGTGTTTTAAACAATGGTTCTTTTTACACAATTATTTTAATATAGGTTCTTTAGATCATCATCTGCCCGCACGCGCCTCTCCTCGGCTCACCATCACGCTTCCTAACCTTTGTGATCTCGCGCCATACAGCCACTACACACGCATCCACATTCACTCTCTTTCGCTCCTTTCCCCACATCCGTCTTCTGCGCTATCATTCTTCTCGCATGTACACTCGCGTTCCCTTCGTTCACTAAATGGGTGGTGGCAGTGGCTCCTCCTTCACACACACTCGCGAGACATAATTGAAAAGGTATTTGCTACAGTCCGGATGCTCCCCCCCCCCTGGCAGCGGTCCTGACCATGGCGAAGGGCATTGGCGACTGGAAAGACACTAAATTGATTCATAAATATCCGAATTCATTATAAAATAAGGTATCAGATCTCTTGATTAGACAACTGATTTCAAGTGCTATTTCGCTCTCTCTCTCTCTCTCTCTCTCTCTCTCTCTCTCTCTCTCTCTCTCTCTCTCTCTTTTCTTGCTACGTCTGATAAAGAATCCTTGACGAGTCAGAATCGTTATGCTTATTTTACCTTTGCGTTGTGGCTGTATTTAATTATATCTCTACGATAATACGTACATACAAACATATCAATATTTTGGATATATATATATATATATATATATATATATATATATATATATATATATATATATATATATATATATATATATATATATAAATATATATATATATATTATATATACAGACACACAAACACACGAGTAAATGTATACATATATGTATATGTGTGCATAAATACACACGCATATGTGTGTATATATATGTGATAAACATATATACATATACATATAAACATATATATGCATGTGTTTATATATATATATATATATATATATATATATATATATATATATATATATATATATATATATACATAAACGCACACACATAAGAAAACACACATATAAATATGTATATATGTAAATAGATATACATACACACGCACAAACATTAATGTGTATATGTGTGTCACTCTCTTGCTATATATGTATATATCCATGGTAAATCAACAGATACTCACCACGCTGAGTTGCTGTGAAGTTGAGCCATTTCCCTTCCGAGGTCGTCGGTAACACTCTCATTACTCCTGGGCCGATAACCTCCACCCGGCTGCCGCTCTCCGCCCACACGCCCACCGGACGGGGCTCCTCGCCGATCGGAAGTAAGAGGCGTCTTCCGCATATCGCCCCTTGAAGACGGAGAGAACAAGATATCTATAATTTTACACCAAATCATTTGTATATTTTTGCTTAATTTATATATGTATGTTTTAAACATCATCTACGAAGCAGGAGTCTAATCTTAAAAATAAATAAATATTCATGTTTGTGTATAAATGTACGTTTATATGTGTGTGTGTTTATATGTGCATGTGTATATTTATGTTAATACTGCATTTATACTTATATGTATCTTATTTGTGTATATATATTTATTAAAGTAAATACGTATGTTTAAATGTGCACGCAAGCATACACAAACACACACACATCTATATGTCTATCTATCTATCTATCTATCTCTCACTCTCTCTCTTTCTCTCTCTCTCTCTCTCTCTCTCTCTATATATATATATATATATATATATATATATATATATATATATATATATATATATATATATATATATGTATGTATGTATGTATATATAACACATATAATCATATATATGTGAATATAAATACATACATACATATATATATATATATATATATATATATATATATATATATATATATATATATATATAAGCCAACGACCGAAAAAGCAATATGCTCAAAAAAAAAAAAAAAAGTCACCAGTAATCATTAGACAAAAATATCAAACGTGGAAACGCAAGCAAGAGGGGATTGCAGACGATAGGTCGAGTAACAAGTGATTTTTTTTTTCTTCCATGTCTGCCTTGTGCTTCATTTTTCAGAGCAAGGGAATACGGAAGTTGGTCTTAAATCAATAAACATGAACTTTCGTTAACGAAAGTTGCATCCCGCTGAAGGTTCATTCGGACCTATTCATTAAAGAATCGATCACTGAAATGCGACGTATATAATATACATTTCTTTCGTAACTATTATGCATTATAATATTTGAGGCAAGATTATAGGATATTTCTAGTGTACTCGATATTGGTTCCGTTTCGGTGGATGAGTGGCACAAAACTCTCCTCTAGTCAAGGGGGAATTTATCAAAATATCATCCACAAATAGCTGCCCCGGGGATGGAGTTTGCTTAGCAGGGTTTTTGTTGCTTTTTATTCGTGCTTTGGTCTTCCTTGCGCAAAACTGAGAAAAGGACGCGGTGGTCTCGGCCACATGACGTACCTTTGGTGCAGAGGCTCTCCTCGGCGCCACCTGTTGGGAAATGTTTGGAAATCAGTTGTAAGAATGATGGTAGCCTTTATAGGTGATGATACTAATGATGACACTGTTAATGAGGCTCGTTTAACGATAATAAAATCATACTAATGATAAAAATAGTAATAGATTAATATTTATTGCCTACATTTAAATCCAAAGACTACTTACTGTAAGCCAAGCACGTCACTGCACAAATGAGGAAGAAAAAGCGGGACCCGAGAGCTGGCTTCATCGCGAGCCATCCGCACACGTGTCGACACAACCTGACGCTCTTCGCTTCTGACTCAGGAAGACGTCAGCACATCTGCCCTGCGGTGCGACACGAGATCAATCCAGGAAGTCTTGTTAAGGTGCCAGCTCCTCATCTGTTGATGGCTGTTTGAAAAAGAGTTCAATGGAGGTCAGCATTTGAATGGAAAATAGAGCTTAAGGTCCAGGAAATGGATATGTTTTTACGGACTAGAATTACGCATATATTTGTGACACTAATACAGTAGTTTCTAAAACTTCGATCTGAAAACATAGTATACTGTTATTGTGAATTATGATTTTTTTTTTTTTTTTTTTTTTTTTTTTTTTTTTTTTTTTTTTTTGAACGGACAGGCGGAGTGGTCCCTGCCCCTGGTGGGTTGGCCGTGGGGTTCCTCGCGCTCGCACTCGCCATCGTCGAGAACGTGGTTTGCGAGAGAGGAAAGACGCCGTGCGGTTCTGCCTTACGCAGGGTGGGTATCTTTCATGAATTTTGAATTCCGAATCTGTGGCGCATTGTTAATGGTTAAAGAATTTGAGCGTTTTAGTATGCAGTTAGGCTCATCACTTAAATATATAATTCCGATTTTCATATATTTCATAACCTGAAATATATGTGGAAGACTCAACACATTATAAAAATAAAAGAATAAATACATGACAATACAAAATGATCATAAACACAGGAACAAGTCCAGGATTATTCCACTCGGACACAGGAACACCGGGAAAGTAAAGGCGACATTTCCCTCTGCCTCATTGAGTCAGAATTACGCGGAATGGATCTCAGCTGGCGACGGACCTTTATTGGTGACCTTAATCGGTGTCTGGATCAAAAATCGAAATCCTGCCTTAACTGGCGACGGACCTTTATTGGTGACCTTAATCAGTGACGGGGTCATAACTCGTAACCTTGCCTTAACTGGTGACGGACCTAAACCGGGAACTGACCCTTACTGGCAACCCTTACTGGTTACCCGAGTTGTCTCGTTTATGTCCAGACTTGGGCCACTGGCGATGCCCTCTTCCTCTCGCAGGTCTTCGCCGGCGAGCGAGGCCATCGAGTCCAGGGCCGCGGAGGGCCAGAGGTCCTGCCTGCGGCGCTCGTCGCGAGGGAAGCGAGGCTCGTCCGCCTCTTGCGAGCGAAGCATTCCGAGGATGACTTTCAAACGAATCGTCGCTAAGAATACCCTCAGGTACTTGGGGGGGGGGGGTTAGGAGTATTCTGTGGAGTGTAGAGGAAGTTAGTATTTTTGAGTGAAGTTGGATTTGTGTATGAATATCTGTATGTTTTTGTGAACAGATGTACCCAATATGTCTAAATGGAGAGATAGTTATCATGAACCTCCATTCGTGTGTGTTTGTTTCTGAAAATAACAATCACATAAAATAAGGAGACTACTGAAGATAGTGACAGTAATATCATTAACGATAATTCTCCCTCCTGTCTTTATCCCCATTCGTCCGTCCCTCCATCCCCAATCTCTCTATATATCTATCTACTCCTTCCTCATCTCTCTCTTACATACACACACACACACACCACATACACACACACACACACACACACACACACACACACACACACACACATATATATATATATATATGTGTGTGTGTGTGTGTGTGTGTGTGTGTGTGTGTGTGTGTGTGTGTGTGTCTGCGTGCGTGCGTATGAATAGGTACCTATATAAACATTATATATATATATATATATATATGTATATATATATATATATATATATATATATATATATATATATATATATTCATATATATAGATGTGTGTGTGTATCTCGCTTTCTCTGTCTCTCTCTCTCTCTCTCTCTCCCTCCCTCTGTCTTTCACTCCCTCTCCCCATCTCTCCGTCTATCTCTCCCTCATTCCGTATCCCATCTCACTTCTCGCTTTATTCCTTGATCTGTGATCTTATGCCTACGTCCTGGTTGCGTTATCTCTGCCTTTCCTGTTGACGCACAATCGTGAGTACGTAGGGAAGTATCCGTGTTTGTACTCACATGGTTTGGCGGAGCTTTTCTGATTATATAAAATGAAAACAAGCAATCAGGTGGTTTGGTACCTTTTTATTGACATTAGCAGTTACCATTAATTCAGTTCTGAAATCAACTTGTTTGAATCTTTAGCCTCAGGTTACAATTTATGGTCCATAGGATTTGTATCCTTTTTTGCAAGTATAGTTACATATGAAGATCTGAAAATGACACTGGAAACAATATTAGTCAGTTTATAATTACATTTAAACCGAGGATTATAGAGCACTGACAAACACACGTCAATATACCACAAATTCTGATCAGCATTTTCTTGAGTCCAAAAACAGCAGATCTTGCAAACGCATTACGCTTTGCAAGGTCACATTATTCATTCTCTGCATTCTAGAATGGGGTATAATGCATACAGCGGGACAACCTATTTTTCCACTACTTATTGTAAAAGACACTATTATTATTATTTAAATTATACAATCATTTTAAATATATCTATGAGTCAAAACGCAACAAGAAATAAAACAATCTTCTAAACAAAAAACAAAAAATGTTCATGGAAATACATATGATGCCATCTCCCGTCTTCTCTCTTTATCAATTTATCTATCCCCCATTTCTCCTTCCTTTCTCTATCACTCCCTATTCCTCCTCCTCCCCTTTCTCAGTCTCTCTCTCTCTATCTCTCTCATTGTATCTGCCATTCTCACTTTTCCTCTTTCTATATTTCTCTTCTTTGTTATTCACCGTCAGGCGGAGCAGAGACGAAGCCTCAGCCTGTGACGGCCTTCTTCGGGAAGTGTTGATGGGGATTTTGTTGGCTGATGGCTGCAGTTTGTCGTTCTAGTGTGTGATCTGAACAGATAATTTCTTACTATTGCCTTTAATGTTAAGCTATATTTTGCATTTTAATTTTAACAATCAGATTCACAAATCAAGGTTCATTAAGGAAGTAAATCACCAACTGAAAAAACAACTAAGATTGTGTATATTTCTATCACTCTCCTCTCACTTGCTTTCTACCTCTCCCTCTCTATATTCTCTGCTTCTCCCTCCCTCCCTTCCATTCTCGCACTCTCTTTCTCTCTCC
>NC_091562.1:39751543-39756543 GCF_042767895.1 Penaeus vannamei
TTGATGCCTTGGTTTTCTAAAGGAACTTGATGCCTTTCTTTCTAAAGGAACTTGATGCCTTGGTTTTCTAAAGGAACTTGATGCCTTGGCTTTCTAAAGGAACTTGATGCCTTGGCTTTCTAAAAGAACTTGATGCCTTGGCTTTCTAAAGGAACTTGATGCCTTGGTTTTCTAAAGGAACTTGATGCCTTGTTTTTTAAAAGGAACTTGATGCCTTTCTTTCTAAAGGAACTTGATGCCTTTCTTTCTAAAGGAACTTGATGCCTTTCTTTCTAAAGGAACTTGATGCCTTGGTTTTCTAAAGGAACTTGATGCTTTGGTTTTCTGATGGAACTTATAACTTTGCTTTCTAAAGGAACTTGATGCCTTGGTTTTCCAAAGGAATTTGATGCCTTTTCTTTCTAAAGGAACTTGATGCCTTGGTTTTCTAAAGGAATTTGATGTCCTGGCTCTCTGAAGGGACTTGATACCCTTGGCTTCTAAAGGAAGAATGTCTCCAGCAGCGAGATTAAGATGATATTCACACCGACCAATAGCAATTCCCAGTCCATATCAGAATCTTGATCTGAAATTAATAGATTGATAAGATTATTGTTGATAAATGCAATGTTATCACAAGTAAAAATCATATATTCAATGAACAATGACATTTATGGATCTGTTGTTTACCAGTTTAGAAAAGGTTGTCCTATATAATTAGGACCCATTTTTGTATTGCTTTTGCCAGCCTAGAATGTGGTCTTACTATCAAACTGTTTACGAAGGCTTCCTTCTTGGCTGCAAAACTTGACTCATCTCGATACAGATCTTTATTTATTACTTTATTTATTGCAGTTGATTTCATTGCCAGTATTATTGATGTTATCATTCTTATTGAATAGTGGACTATCTTCATCATTGGCCGCGCTTTTAAGATTTCAAAATGTATCCAAAAATTGTTTAGTGCGGCCGTATTGCGGATGGGAGACCAAGCACCGTAGGCTAGGGAGCCGAACGAACATGTTGGTTAAGTTCACCAGGCACAGCAATGGCTGCTAATAATAGAATATTGAAAATAACACAGATTATTACAGAAAATTGTGTTACTAGTATTAGTATTGAAAACAAACCTATTCATCACTGTTTTAATAAACACAAGTTACAAGGGAAGCTCACATCATCTCACAAACCTCCTTCCTCAGCATACATAACCCACATCTGATATATCTTATATTCTTATACGACTTATATTATTATACACCTTTAAGAGACGTTCATTTTCTAAATGAAAATACTCCTAAAAATCGAGAGGAATGTTAAACATCCGCCTGTCAACCATTTGCAGTGAGAGGATGAATTCAAAACCACACCATGCGATGGTGCGCCGCCCTGGTGGCCTGTCGCGGCAACACGAACATTGAAAAATGCGAGATTCACGTCCTGGATAACACTTCTCTTGCTCAGAATATAGACAACTACACACTTAATCGGAGAGGTAAGAGTTGGGGTTCGATCTCCCATTACGTACCGGTAAGTTTATTTACAGGAAACAAAACATAATACTTTTTTCACAAAATAGAATACGAATTCGTCTCTAGCGAGGATGCGTGTTATACAAAAGGCAAATATGATAATTCAGTAACATTATTAACAATATCATTGTCTTTACTTCTTTTATTTTTTTTTTTTTTTACATTATTAGAACCAATTTTATTGTTAGCGCTATCTTTTCATTATCATTATCATTCCTTTTCATTATTTATTTATTTTATTATTTATTTATTATTAATTATTTATTTCATTATTTATTCATCATTATGTGCCATCCTCAGACTGACCTTCAGTACTGTTGTCATCAGGGCTTGAAGTCGTTGAGCCGGTTTGCCATCCTAGAAGATTTTGTGCAAGATAAGGCTTTAGAAATAACTACAATATAAGGAATATAATGTTCAACTATCAGTCAGATTTTAAAATGGCGTTCGGTTTGGCTACGACCCATGATTCATCAGTATTACTATCCCTTTTATTATCAAACTTTCTGCTGTTAACAATCACTTTTTTGTCACTGATATTACTATAATTGTTTTTCATCGATATAATACCTTCATTATTATTAACATTAACATAATTAGCATATTCATCGTGAATATAACACCTATTGTCATGATTCCAATTAGTATCATTTTTTCTCATTTCTGTCATCGAAAGCTTGCCGAATCTTTCGCGCGATGAACTTCCCAAATTGAGATCATAGGGAAAGGAAAGAACTCACCTGCGCCATCCTCGCAGTTGAAGGAAAAGTAGCTCGGAGTCCATTTAAAGTTGTCGTCAAGGCTTTCAATGGAAATGACAAATATTCCTGTTTGATTCATCTGACAAGTGCGGGACACGTCGAGGCTGGCGCTCGTCACCACGCAGGAGCCATCTGAAGAAAAGTCAGGCGGGTTAAGGTGACTTTTATTATAAAAGTGGAGACGGAGACAATGCATTTTTAAGTGCTTTCTCATAATAATGACAATCATTTTCGTCATCATCATCATTGTCATTATCATTATCAAGATCATTATCACTATTATCATTTTTACTATTATAAATTTTATCATTATTGTTTTTACCATTATTATTACTATTACTATGGGTATTTTCTCGTTTTTGTTTTCTTATTGCTCTTAATATTCTTACAATAATCATTATCATTATTATTAGTAGTAGTATCATCATTATTATTATAATCATTATTATTATCACAGTAATCATTATCACTATTATCATTATACTATTATTATATTATTATTATATTAGTCATTATCACTATCATCATTATTATCACCACTCATCTAAAAACTCCGCGCCTAGTTCACCTATTAAAATTAATGGAAGTAGAATTACCTTCAGACGCACTCCGAAATGTCAAGTCATAAGGGAGTTGCGAATCTGCTTTCCTGGAGAACTTAAATGAACCTCCACTTTCCCATAAATCCAAGTTCAAGCTCTCGGCGCGTTCGCCCGGCCGCCAGAGCAGCTTGGTGGGCGAGTCGTGCAGTTCCAAAGAGAGACCAAGAAGGGAGTACTGGCTGCATCCTGTGAGGATTTATAATTAGATGATTTTACTTTTCTTTCGTTCTTTTACTGAATGCTGTTGGTATTTAATGTTATTTTGCATTTTTCATGGTATTTCCCTTTCTTACATTGATTTTGGCCTCATATGTAACCCAATTAATAAAGCAACTTCCTAGAATTTATCACACGTAGGCACATGTGGAATTCGAGAACTAATGTGAAATAGAAATCGTCATAATGTCACTGACATTTAATGACGGTCCTCACAGGTCCTAACATACGCCAATATGAATGCAAAGTGTTAAGCAGAGAATGTCGCTAATATATAGTTATTTTGTAATTTGATTTTTTCACGAATCTAGATACTCTTACATATAACAGAACCTATAATAATGATATTGCTTTTCTATTATAATTATTACTATCATTATTATCATTATTATCATCATCATTATTGTTATCATTATCATTACAGTATCTTTATCATTAATAGCAGTAGTATATTCTTATTAGTAGTAGCAGTATTCATATCAATAGTATTAGTAATAATTTCATTGACATTATTAATTTTTGTAGTACTAATCGCAGTATCAGTAGTATCATCAAAATACTTATTTTTATCCTTAATTAGACGAGGGAAAATTTTCCAGATTCGAAACAAGCACAGTACATCTACCGGAAACCACGTTATCAGGTGCGAGATTCCACTTGGTCTCAGGGTCACTCCAGAGACCCAGCCAGTCCCGATCCTTATCACAAAACTCCTTCTCGGGGAATGTCTCGGAGGAAACGCAGAACTCAGAACCTGCAACGGAAAAGGGCGCCAGTGAGTTATATATATATATATATATATATATATATATATATATAGAGAGAGAGAGAGAGAGAGAGAGAGAGAGAGAGAGAGAGAGAGAGAGAGAGAGAGAGAGAAGAGAGAGAGAGAGATTTGTGTGTGTGTGTCTGTGTTTGTGCGTGTTTTTGTGTGTTCATAAATCTCTATTCGTCTAGAAACTCATGGACACAATTACACACATAAACAAACAAACACGTACACACATAGACGCACACATGAATATAGGCATGGTTTAATAAATATATATACATATATATACATTGATGTGTGTGTATACATTTGGGTGAGTGCGTGTGTGTTTATATATGTATATACATACACACACACTAGCAAGTTACTCGAACTTACAATGAAGAACTTACAATCAAGAATATGTTACTGATATCACATAACTTCTAAAATATCGCTAGTTTGGCAGATTGAGAACATCTTTTGAATCACTTCCTTATTTTTATTTTATCGATAATAGCAAAGTTTTGGCTCTTGTTTCAAGATTCACCGATGGTGTTTTAAGTCATCTACAGCATTACTTTGCGAGCCTTTTCAATTGCGAAGGCATTTATTACATCGCTAAAACCAATTGTTCTTTGGCTCAAATAAGCGACTCTCCCACAGGCAAACAGAAAAGAAAACAATGACCTCAAGGTGGCAACACCCATACCTGGTGCGACCCGCGATGTGGCGCTGTTTTGCCCTGCCATTTCCAAGGGGGTTGTGGGCTTGCCTTTATAACGTCGCCCTTTGCTCAATGGCATCAACTTTATCACGTGACGCCTTCTCCGACCTCGGAAATCAACCCCACGCCTCAAGAAAGGGCGTTTATCTCCAGGAGTGAGGAGGATGCTCGCGCACCCGCCACGCTTGCCATTCTGCTGCCAAATATTTTATTTTCTTTTGTTGTTTTTTATTGTTTTGTCATGTTTACCCCCCGAAGATGTTACTCTTTCATTTTTACGTTTTAAGATTTATATATATATATATATATATATATATATATATATATATATATATATATATATATATATATATATATATATTCTTTTAAAGATCAAGAGGTCCATTTGCTTTTTACGAATAAGTATTAAATCTTAATAATTTTAATCATTTT
>NC_091562.1:39759043-39764043 GCF_042767895.1 Penaeus vannamei
CAAAACTGAGAAAAGGACGCGGTGGTCTCGGCCACATGACGTACCTTTGGTGCAGAGACTCTCCTCGGCGCCACCTGTTGGGAAATGTTTGGAAATCAGTTGTAAGAATGATGGTAGCCTTTATAGGTGAGGATACTAATGATGACACTGTTAATGAGGCTCGTTTAACGATAATAATAAAATCATACTAATGATAAAAACAGTAATAGATTAATATTTATTGCCTACATTTAAAAGACTACTTACTGTAAGCCAAGCACGTCACTGCAC
Source organism: Penaeus vannamei (assembly GCF_042767895.1). Lineage (NCBI taxonomy): Eukaryota > Metazoa > Arthropoda > Malacostraca > Decapoda > Penaeidae > Penaeus > Penaeus vannamei. The sequence continues at coordinate 39,759,314 of NC_091562.1, forward strand.
AAATGAGGAAGGAAAAGCGGGACCCGAGAGCTGGCTTCATCGCGAGCCATCCGCACACGTGTCGACACAACCTGACGCTCTTCGCTTCTGACTCAGGAAGACGTCAGCACATCTGCCTTGCGAGATCAATCCAGGAAGTCTTGTTAAGGTGCCAGCTCCTCATCTGTTGATGGCTGTTTGAAAAAGAGTTCAATGGAGGTCAGCATTTGAATGGAAAATAGAGCTTAAGGTCCAGGAAATGGATATGTTTTTACGGACTAGAATTACGCATATATTTGTGACACTAATACAGTAGTTTCTAAAACTTCGATCTGAAAACATAGTATACTGTTATTGTGAATTATGATTTTTTTTTTTTTTTTTTTTTTTTTTTTTTTTTTCTTTTTTTTTTTTACGGACAGGCGGAGTGGTCCCTGCCCCTGGTGGCTTGGCCGTGGGCTTCCTCGCGCTCTCTCTCGCCATCGTCGACGGCGTGGTTTGCGAGAGAGGAGAGGCGCTGTGTGGATCCAGAATTCCAAAGATAAGCCCCATTTACTTCTTGAAAATGAATTTTAAAATCGTTTTAGTATGTGGTTAGTTACCAGTGAAGTATGTCGTTCCAAGTTTTACATTTTCTATAACGTGAATCATATATCAAGGCAAAAAAGGAACTACATAGATGATCGGACCCTAGGCCTATATAAAGATACATAAACCTTATTTAGTCCTTGACCGGACCTTAACCGGAGATAAATCGTTGCTGGTGACGGACCTGCATCGGTAAGTGGACCTTAATTGACAACCCAGACTGATGCCCCATTTTTCCTCCGTTCCTACCCTCTTCTTCACGCAGGTCTTCGCCGGCGAGCGAGGCCATCCGAGTCCACGGCCGCGGAGGCCAGAGGTCCTGCCTGGGGCGCGTGGCGAGGGAAGCGAGTCTGTGATCCGGCTCCTGCCAGGGATGACTTGGATGTAATCGCCACTGACACCTTGGAGCCATTTGGGGATTGTCATGTGTGGCAGAAGTGTAAGGAAAATCTTTGTTTTTTAGTAAAGTTCGACTTGTCTATGAATATCTTTATCTTTCTTTCTCTGAATAGGTGTCTAATATGTCTAAATGAAAAGACAGTTATCATCAACTTTTATTCGTGTGTATATGTTTGCGTTTCCGAAAAAAAAAAACGAATGATGATACTAATGTACACAGCATTACCAGTTGCAGTGATAGTAATATCATTGTTGATGTTAATGATAATAACTCTTTCTGTCCTCGCCTCACCCCCTTTCTCTTGTTATCTTTTTCTCCCTCTCTCTTTATCTCATATATATGCGTATATATGTGCGTGTGTGTGTTTGCGTTTGTGTGTGCATATATATATATATATATATATATATATATATATATATATATATATATATATGTTTGTGTGTGTGTGTGTGTGTATATGTGTGTGTGTGTGTGTGTGTGTGTGTGTGTGTGTGTGTGTGTGTGTGTGTGTGTGTGTGTATGTGTGTGTGTGTGTGTGTGCATATATATATATATATATATATATATATATATATATATATATATATATATATATATATATATATATATAATGCATATATATTCATATTTTTTCACGCTCATTTCTTATCACGGCTTATTTCCTGCCTTTATCCCTTGATCTCTTTTCTTTCTCCTGCGTCTGTTATCTTATGCCCTTCCTGTTGACGCACAACCAGAGGCACATGGGGATGCATGTGCGTTTATACTCGCGTAGATACAAATATGCATATACTGACATATGCTCTTGCTTTAATTAATATGGAAAAGCCTCTCTAATTTTGTAGTCTTTTAACTCTATTTCATACTATGATTTAAGGTAAAATGGACATCAACATTCAGATGATGTTGTATTACTATTATTTAATGACATTAGGATCTAACATATTAATTCAGGTCTGAAATCAACTAGTTTTAATCTTTAGCCTGAAATCACAGTCTGAACTCCATATGCATTGTATAACTTTGTTCTGTAAATGTAGTTACATTATAACATCCAAAAAGGACACTGGAAAATTTGTCAGTTCATAGTTGCAGTGAAACGAAAGATTACAGAGTTCTGACGCACACACGTCGTCATGTCTGCGTTCCCCACAGACCGGTGCAGCCTATGTTCCCTGTGCGTATTGTAAAAAGAGGATACTCTATTTTTCTCATTTATATCATACAATCATTCTAAATGTACTTATGAATCAAAACGAAATAAGAAATAAAAACAACCTTCTAAACAAATGTACAAAAAGTATATAATGAAAAAATTATGGGAATACATATGTTGCCATCTCCCACCTTCTCTGTTACCACGATTTTCTTATAACTATCGGAATTACTTAGTTTTCAATAGTACGTTGGTCTGGTGACACTTTCTTTCTGTTTATTCTTTAGATTTTCTAGTTCAAGAATATATCCTTACACCTGGAATAAACACATGTGGTGGGATGGATAACGAAACACTTATTTTCCTCCACTTTATTAATACAGCAATGCTATAGTTCAGTATTTCCACTGGCACAGATCCGCGAGGCTATAAGGGCGAGAGCGACTGGCTTCTCGCCTGGTCTTGCATGCGCGTTTAATGCTGAATGGGGTAGCTTTACTGGCCCCTCACAATCCCCTTCAGATTCACACGATCATGCCTTTATAGATAGTATCTATACGTGTTAATAACAATATCTGCAAGTATGAATGATTACAAATATATAACTATGTTATGATTGTGACAATCATAAGAAATATATATCTCAAGATTATGAAAGGATTAGCACAATTACTTACTACCATTCCCATGACGTGGAAGGTGGCCTCTGACATGTTTATTTGTTTGTTATGTAGGGCAATGAAATACTTGTTTTGAGTCCCCATGACATTATCAATTTATCTATCCACCGTTTCTCCATCATTCCCTATTCCTCCTCCCCCTTCTCAATCGCTATGTCTCTCTCTCTGTATCGCACATTCTCCTTTTCCCTCTCCATATTTCTCTTCTTTGTCCTTCTTGCATTTCTGGCCGCCGCCAGGGAACCGCTTCAACGTCACGATTGGACTCGTCGTTAGGTGCGGCAGAGATCAAGCCTCGGCGCGTGATGGCCACATTCGAGAAAAATGGTGATGGGGATATTAGTGGCTGATGGCTGTAGCTTGTCTTTCCACGGTACGATCTGAACAGACGATTTCTTACGACTACCTTTAATGTTAAGCTCTATTTTAGATATTACTGCTAAAATCACATTCGTAAATCAGGGTTCATTTAGGAAGAATATCATTCCTGAATAACAGACAAAAATGTATATATTCCTATCACCTCTGTGTGTGTGTTTGTGTGTGTATACATACACATTTATATTTGTGCGTACATATATGTATGTCTATGTAAATATATATATATATATATATACATATATATATATATATATATATATATATATATATATATATATATATATATATATATATATATATATATATCCGCTTTCTATCTCCGTCTGTCTGTCACCCCCCACCCCACCCCACCCACCCTCGCCCCGCCTTGCCTGTCTCTTTCTCACGCTCACTTACCAGATCCTATTTTTCAGTTGTCTCTTGGGATTTTATCCTCCTGCGTCATGCTTACATCCTTATATTATCTTCCGCATGTCCTGTTGACGCAAATCCGGGGGCATGTAGGGAAGTATACGTGCTGACACTCACGTACGTTCACACATATTTATGCCTATGTGTTTGTTGACAAAGCCTCTGTAACAATATAACGGGTTTTAGCTTGATTTTGTGTTCAGGTAGAAGAGAATGGATACAGGTAGTCAAGTGATACTGGGTTATTACCTTTTTTATAGACATTAGAAAGTAACATACTAATTCATTTTTGAATTAGTTTATACTCCACATGAATTGTCATCTTGTTCTTCAGGTACAGTTCCATTTGAAGATCCGGAAGGCACTTCAAACAATATGTCAAATGTTGCAGTCACACAAAGGATCACAGAGCACTGGCGCACACACGTCAGTCCATCACAAATAATCCTAATTGGCATTTTCTTAGTGTCAAGAAAAAAAGAGACCTTATAAATTTCGCCGAGAATCCTAAGCGCGATTTAAACATTATTCATTCTCTGGGAATTCAATCAGGGTACAATCACTGCGTTCAACATAGAGCGGTGCATTCTTTTTGTCTATTGTATACTCTCAAAAAAAAAAAAATCTATTACTATCATTTCTATAACATTAATTTTAAAGGTATTCATGAATCAAAATGTAATCAATTCGAAAAAAAAAAAAATGTTCATAGAAAAATGCATTTTGTTATCTCCTGACTTCTCTCTTGTTCAGTTTATCAATACACCGTCTCTCCTTTCTTTATCATTCCGCATTCTTCCCCCTCGCTCTCTCTTCCCTCTCGCTCGCTGTGTCTCCCTCTCGCTTTTCCTCTTTATGTCTCCTCTCCGTCCTTGCATTTCTGGCCGCCGGGGAAGCGCTCCAAGGCGACGACTGAGCACGCGATTCACCGTCAGGCGGAGCAGAGTCGAAGCCTCAGTCTGCGATGCCCCTTCATCGGGAAAGTGTTGATGGGGATTTTCTTGGCTGATGGCTGCAGTTTTTCTTTCCACTATATATGAACAGACAATTTACTACCTTTAATTTTGAACTATATTTTAGATATTACTGATCAAAAAGAGTTTATAAATCACGGTTAATTGAGAACGAATATTAC
>NC_091562.1:39784043-39786543 GCF_042767895.1 Penaeus vannamei
CTTGATGCCTTGGCTTTCTAAAGGAATTTGATGCCTTTCTTTCTAAAGGAACTTGATGCCTTGGCTTTCTAAAGGAATTTGATGCTTTTCTTTCTAAAGGAACTTGATGCCTTTCTTTCTAAAGGATCTTGATGCCTTGGCTTTCTAAAGGAATTTGATGCTTTTCTTTCTAAAGGAACTTGATGCCTTTCTTTCTAAAGGAACTTGATGCCTTTCTTTCTAAAGGAACTTGATGCCTTTCTTTCTAAAGGAATTTGATGCCTTTCTTTCTAAAGGAACTTGATGCCTTGGCTTTCTAAAGGAATTTGATGCCTTTCTTTCTAAAGGAACTTGATGCCTTGGCTTTCTAAAGGAATTTGATGCTTTTCTTTCTAAAGGAACTTGATGCCTTTCTTTCTAAAGGAACTTGATGCCTTGGCTTTCTAAAGGAACTTGATGCCTTTCTTTCTAAAGGAACTTGATGCCTTGGCTTTCTAAAGGAATTCGATGCCTTTCTTTCTAAAGGAATTTGATGCCTTTCTTTCTAAAGGAATTTGATGCCTTTCTTTCTAAAGGATCTTGATGCCTTTCTTTCTAAAGGAATTTGATGCCTTCCTTTCTAAAGGATCTTGATGCCTTGGCTTTCTAAAGGAATTTGATGCTTTTCTTTCTAAAGGAACTTGATGCCTTTCTTTCTAAAGGAACTTGATGCCTTGGCTTTCTAAAGGAATTTGATGCCTTTCTTTCTAAAGGAACTTGATGCCTTGGCTTTCTAAAGGAATTCGATGCCTTTCTTTCTAAAGGAACTTGATGCCTTGGCTTTCTAAAGGAACTTGATGCCTTGGCTTTCTAAAGGAACTTGATGCCTTTCTTTCTATATGAACTTGATGCCTTTCTTTCTAGAGGAACTTGATGCCTTTCTTTCTAAAGGAACTTGATGCCTTGGCTTTCTAAAGGAACTTGATGCCTTGGCTTTCTAAAGGAACTTGATGCCTTTCTTTCTATATGAACTTGATGCCTTTCTTTCTAGAGGAACTTGATGCCTTTCTTTCTAAAGGAACTTGATGGCTTTCTTTCTAAAGGAACTTGATGCCTTTCTTTCTATATGAACTTGATGCCTTTCTTTCTAGAGGAACTTGATGGCTTTCTTTCTAAAGGAACTTGATGGCTTTCTTTCTAAAGGAACTTGATGCCTTTCTTTCTAAAGGAACTTGATGCCTTTCTTTCTAGAGGAACTTGATGCCTTTCTTTCTAAAGGAATTTGATGCCTTTCTTTCTAAAGGAACTTGATGCCTTTCTTTCTATATGAACTTGATGCCTTTCTTTCTAAAGGAACTTGATGCCTTTCTTTCTAAAGGAACTTGATGGCTTTCTTTCTAAAGGAACTTGATGCCTTTCTTTCTAAAGGAACTTGATGCCTTTCTTTCTAAGGAACTTGATGGCTTTCTTTCTAAAGGAACTTGATGCCTTTCTTTCTAAAGGAATTTGATGCCTTTCTTTCTAAAGGAATTTGATGGCTTTCTTTCTAAAGGAACTTGATGGCTTTCTTTCTAAAGGAACTTGATGGCTTTCTTTCTAAAGGAACTTGATGCCTTTCTTTCTATATGAACTTGATGCCTTTCTTTCTAGAGGAACTTGATGCCTTTCTTTCTAAAGGAACTTGATGGCTTTCTTTCTAAAGGAACTTGATGCCTTTCTTTCTAAAGGAATTTGATGCCTTTCTTTCAAAAGGAACTTGATGCCTTTCTTTCTAAAGGAACTTGATGCCTTTCTTTCTATATGAACTTGATGACTTGACTTTCCAAGGAACTTGATGCCTTTCTTTCTAAAGGAACTTGATGCCTTTCTTTCTATATGAACTTGATGACTTGACTTTCTAAAGGAACTTGATGCCTTTCTTTCTAAAGGAACTTGATGCCTTTCTTTCTAAAGGAACTTGATGGCTTTCTTTCTAAAGGAATTTGATGGCTTTCTTTCTAAAGGAATTTGATGCCTTTCTTCCTAAAGGAACTTGATGCCTTTCTTTCTAAAGGAACTTGATGGCTTTCTTTCTAAAGGAACTTGATGGCTTTCTTTCTAAAGGAACTTGATGCCTTTCTTTCTAAAGGAATTTGATGCCTTTCTTTCTAAAGGAATTTGATGCCTTTCTTTCTAAAGGAACTTGATGCCTTTCTTTCTATATGAACTTGATGACTTGACTTTCCAAGGAACTTGATGCCTTTCTTTCTAAAGGAACTTGATGCCTTTCTTTCTAAAGGAACTTGATGACTTGACTTTCCAAAGGAACTTGATGCCTTTTTTTCTAAAGGGACTTGATGCCTTGGCTTTCTAAAGGAAGACGGTCTCAAGTAGCGAGATTAAGATGAAATTCACTGCGACCAATAGCAATTCCCAGTTCATATCTGAATCAGATTCGTGATCTGAAATGAGCAGATTGATAACATTATTTTACATAAATGAGGAGCGGATAATGGAAAGATAATTTACATGCAATGTAATCACAAGTGAAAACGTCATTATT
>NC_091562.1:39801543-39803134 GCF_042767895.1 Penaeus vannamei
TACACCCAAGAGCTTCAGGTCATCCATTATATATATGTGTGCGTGTGTGTGTGTGGGTGTGTTTTCGTGTGTGTGTTTGTATGTTTACTTTGCATTTAATCATATATATATATATATATATATATATATATATATATATATATATATATATATATATATATATATATATATATATATATATATACATATATATAATACATTTGTGTATGTGTATATATGTATATATATGTGTATGTATATCTAGATTTATATATATGTTTACTCATAATTCACAGCATATATATGTACATATATATCCATATATATACTCGTATATAAGCCAATGGCCGGTATAGCGATATGCTCAGGAGACAACAACAATTTACATTTTTGCAAGTGAGGGCCTTATGGACGAGAGTCCGTGTAACGATTATTAATCTTACGACATGTTTGTCTTGTGCTTTTTCAGATCAAAAGGAATACGGGTTAATGATTTTATATTGCTAAAAAAAAAAGAACTTTCATGTCTTTCAAATAAAAAGAAATATATCTAACGCATTTTGCTGAGGGTTATTTCGGAACTGTTGATTAATGAATCGCATTATCATTGAAAACGCGACCTGTGTAATGTATATTTTTGTCGGTAATGCATTTTAATATTTCGATCATAGGATATTTATTGTGATGTCGATTATGGCCACGTCTGGATGGATTGGCCGACTAATATTCCCCTCAAGTCAAATTTATGAAAAACAGATTTATGATAACCGAATAGCTACTCCTGGGATCAATTTTGTTTAGTAGGGTGTTAGTTCCTTTGTGTGCGTGCTTTGGTTTTCCTTGTGTAAAACTGACGTAAAGTAGCCTTGGCTATCACGTACCTCTGGTGCAGAGGCTCTCCTCAGCCCCTTCTGTTGGGAAATGTTTGAAAATAAGTCGTAAGAAAGACGGTAGCTTTTATAGGTGATGATAATGTTAATAATGCGTACTTAACGATAATAATAATAATAAAATTAGATTAATAAATATTGCTTACATGTAAATCTAAAGACTACTCACTGTGAGCCGAGCACGGAAGAACACAAATGAGGAAGAAAAAGCGGGACCCGAGAGCTGGCTTCATCGCGAGCCATCCGCACACGTGTCGACACAACCTGACGCTCTTCGCTTCTGACTCAGGAAGACGTCAGCACATCTGCCCTGCGGTGCGACACGAGATCAATCCAGGAAGTTGATGGCTGTTTGAAAAAGAGTTCAATGGAGGTAAGCATTTGAATGAAGAATAGAGCATTAGGTCCAGGAAATATTTTTACGGACTAGAATTACGCATATTTTTATGATACTAAAACAGTAGTTACTAAAACTTCGATCTGAAAACATAGTATACTGTTATTGTGAATTATGATTTTTTTTTTTTTTTTTTTTTTTTTTTACGGACAGGCGGAGTGGTCCCTGCCCCTGGTGGCTTGGCCGTGGGCTTCCTCGCGCTCTCTCTCGCCATCGTCGACGGCGTGGTTTGCGAGAGAGGAGAGGCGCTGTGTGGATCCAGAATTCCAAAGATAAGCCCCATTTACTTCTTGAAAATTATCTCTAAGGGTCGTTTTAGTATGTG
>NC_091562.1:39803634-39806134 GCF_042767895.1 Penaeus vannamei
GGAAGAGGTTAGGGGGTACTGTAAATGCATTGATGTACATATATGTAGGAGAAATTAATGTAAACAAACACATACCCATCTACATACAGAAACAGGTGTATGCACATGTTTGTGTGTTTGTGTATGCATACGTAGGCAAGTGTGTTCATACCTGTCCTTGGCAGCCTGTATTACATCTTTGCCAATTCCATTTTTGAAAGCAGCCAAGTCCTTCTTGATGAGCGGATAGTGGCAAGAACATTTCTCCGGATCACAGCTCTTGTAGGAGGCTACGGCATCCTCAATCTGAGCTAAGTGATGGGCCCACTTTGTATTACTCTCTGGAACATCAATTAGAAGTATATATACAGCAGAAGTGAAAACTTTAGTCATTCCCTGTTATGATAAGTAAATAATTTTGAATGATGTGGTAATTTACCTTAGTATGACAGATAACTATAAACAGTTGTTACATACATACACAGTAAACACTTCCTTATATCTACCATGCTATTGCATTGCTCTCTGCCTGTAAACAGAAAAGGAAAGGAAGAAGCTTTCCTTGTGATTACACAGACAATGTGTCACTGAATTCCATAGGTCTTAGATTTGATCTTGGTCATGTCACAGCTTTATTTAGGGATTCATCCTTTTCAAATTCTTATTCCTTATCTTTTTCCTTTTTTAGGTGTACAATAATAAGCAAATTCCAGTCACAAGTCAAAATTTTTATTCTGGATGGATTTTAGGTGCTTCATCTTCTTGTTTCGATTATATAGTGATGCAGCGAATAATACCTGCCTCAAGAAAAAAAAAAAATGAGGGCTGACTGAACCTTTGGTTATACAATTAAAGAATAAAATACAAGTTAAACTGAGTAAATAGTAATCCCTAAACATTTATATCTACCTATCTATATACACATATATATCAGTTTATTCATATTCAATCACTCACACAGACACAGACACAGACACAGACACAGACACACACACACACACACACACACACGCACACACACACACACACACACACACACACACACACACACACACACACACACACACACACACACACACACACACACACGTGTATGCATATATATTGTATATAGGTTGACCTATGAAAAAACAAAACAAAATAAATATAGCATGAGTAAAAAAATCATAAACTAATTGTTCTAGACTTTGTGAAGTTTGACTATTCAAAGTAATTATGTGCTATTTCTTGTACTACATAGACTTGTGTGTAACTGATGTATTGGTTCAAGTATAATATCATAAAATAAGGAATCTGTCTAATATCTTATCTTGCCAGAAGAGACCGATTTGGTAACATCTAGCAACCACCCCTAGCAATGAGCACTTCATGAAAACAAACCCTTGTTTCTTTGAAAACTCTTGCTTACAGTCACTGGAATTTTGTGAGAATCTAGTTACTTTGCATGAAAGTGCCAAGGAGCTGTGTTGCTGCTAGTTGGTCGAACCACAACATGATGGGAGAGAAAGGTTTAACCTTTCATATATTCCCAGATTGCAAAAAGAAACTTGAAAAATGGAAGTGATGGGTACAGTCCATGAAATGTGTGGACACTGATGGGACTGCTTGGGCGCCTGGTGGAAACTGTTTATATCTGCTCAGAACATTTTATTACATATTAAAATTTTACACCTTTTCAAATTCTACAGACAGACAATAACTTTCAAAATCTATCTATCTACACTATCTACCCAGGCCAAACAAGGTCAATATTGCCGACATTAGGTTTTGGCAGCAGTCATACACTCCAAAAAGGACAACAGCAATTTTACATTTTTCTGTAAATTTTCATAATTATAATTTACAGAAAAACCATCCCCAGACCCAACTCACCCAGACTTTATCCCAAACACAGTCCTTTATATAAAAACAAAGCAGTCATACTGTTAAAAAGATTTGAAACAGGAAGAAAAGAAGCCTAGCTAAGGAGATGCCAAGCATTCAGAAGATACCAAAGTCTCCTGTTGCCTCTGTGTCTGAAAAGTCATATAGTCCAGCAAATGAAACAATTGAAGAGGGCCTATCTCAAATCACTGAGGAAAGAGAAAAATACGTTGTGCATTTGTAGGCCTTCATTGTCTCCTTTGTGTAAACACCTTGTAAATAGGAATATAATTGATGTTAGGAAATGGCACTGAATTCACAGAAAAAATAACCTATATAGCTAAAAATCATAGATTACTGTAGCAAATGATGTCATCATAAAATCATTTTTATTACATGGTGCGTTCATCAAATAGTCTTAGATGTCGGGATATTCAATATTTCGTAAGTTTGTCGATCCCAATTTCAGCAGGCAGATGGTATGGGCACTCTTTTAGCTGCACAGCTTCTAGTTTTGATTCATATCACTTTTTTGCTTTGGTTTTTAAAGAATCTAAGCATTCAATATGCCATTTTCGCTCGCGCTGATAACAAGGAGTGACGAGTTTGTTTTTACCAAGAGGAATGGCGACTCTGACTCGTGATGTCACACCGAATC
>NC_091562.1:39811134-39813634 GCF_042767895.1 Penaeus vannamei
TTCTCGGCCTCACAGGCCACCTCTTGGGCGTCCTTTTCGGGCTCACAGGCCACCTCCTGGGCGTCCTTCTCGGGCTCACAGGCCACCTCCTGGGCGTCCTTCTCGGGCTCACAGGCCACCTCCTGGGCGTCCTTCTCGGGCTCACAGGCCACCTCTTGGGCGTCCTTCTCGGGCTCACAGGCCACCTCCTGGGCGTCCTTCTCGGGCTCACAGGCCACCTCCTGGGCGTCCTTCTCGGGCTCACAGGCCACCTCCTGGGCGTCCTTCTCGGGCTCACAGGCCACCTCTTGGGCGTCCTTCTCGGGCTCACAGGCCACCTCTTGGGCGTCCTTCTCGGGCTCACAGGCCACCTCCTGGGCGTCCTTCTCGGGCTCACAGGCCACCTCTTGGGCGTCCTTCTCGGGCTCACAGGCCACCTCTTGGGCGTCCTTCTCGGGCTCACAGGCCACCTCCTGGGCGTCCTTCTCGGGCTCACAGGCCACCTCCTGGGCGTCCTTCTCGGGCTCACAGGCCACCTCCTGGGCGTCCTTCTCGGGCTCACAGGCCACCTCCTGGGCGTCCTTCTCGGGCTCACAGGCCACCTCCTGGGCGTCCTTCTCGGCCTCACAGGCCACCTCCTGGGCGTCCTTCTCGGGCTCACAGGCCACCTCCTGGGCGTCCTTCTCGGGCTCACAGGCCACCTCTTGGGCGTCCTTCTCGGGCTCACAGGCCACCTCCTGAGCGTCCTTCTCGGGCTCACAGGCCACCTCTTGGGCGTCCTTCTCGGGCTCACAGGCCACCTCCTGGGCGTCCTTCTCGGGCTCACAGGCCACCTCCTGGGCGTCCTTCTCGGCCTCACAGGCCACCTCTTGGGCGTCCTTCTCGGCCTCACAGGCCACCTCCTGGGCGTCCTTCTCGGGCTCACAGGCCACCTCCTGGGCGTCCTTCTCGGCCTCACAGGCCACCTCCTGGGCGTCCTTCTCGGGCTCACAGGCCACCTCCTGGGCGTCCTTCTCGGGCTCACAGGCCACCTCCTGGGCGTCCTTCTCGGCCTCACAGGCCACCTCTTGGGCGTCCTTCTCGGCCTCACAGGCCACCTCTTGGGCGTCCTTCTCGGGGTCACAGGCCACCTCCTGGGCGTCCTTCTCGGGCTCACAGGCCACCTCCTGGGCGTCCTTCTCGGGCTCACAGGCCACCTCCTGGGCGTCCTTCTCGGGCTCACAGGCCACCTCCTGGGCGTCCTTCTCGGGCTCACAGGCCACCTCCTGGGCGTCCTTCTCGGGCTCACAGGCCACCTCCTGGGCGTCCTTCTCGGGCTCACAGGCCACCTCCTGGGCGTCCTTCTCGGGCTCACAGGCCACCTCCTGGGCGTCCTTCTCGGGCTCACAGGCCACCTCCTGGGCGTCCTTCTCGGGCTCACAGGCCACCTCCTGGGCGTCCTTCTCGGGCTCACAGGCCACCTCCTGGGCGTCCTTCTCGGGCTCACAGGCCACCTCCTGGGCGTCCTTCTCGGGCTCACAGGCCACCTCCTGGGCGTCCTTCTCGGGCTCACAGGCCACCTCCTGGGCGTCCTTCTCGGCCTCACAGGCCACCTCCTGGGCGTCCTTCTCGGGCTCACAGGCCACCTCCTGGGCGTCCTTCTCGGGCTCACAGGCCACCTCCTGGGCGTCCTTCTCGGGCTCACAGGCCACCTCTTGGGCGTCCTTCTCGGGCTCACAGGCCACCTCCTGGGCGTCCTTCTCGGCCTCACAGGCCACCTCCTGGGCGTCCTTCTCGGGCTCACAGGCCACCTCCTGGGCGTCCTTCTCGGGCTCACAGGCCACCTCCTGGGCGTCCTTCTCGGGCTCACAGGCCACCTCCTGGGCGTCCTTCTCGGCCTCACAGGCCACCTCCTGGGCGTCCTTCTCGGGCTCACAGGCCACCTCCTGGGCGTCCTTCTCGGCCTCACAGGCCACCTCCTGGGCGTCCTTCTCGGGCTCACAGGCCACCTCTTGGGCGTCCTTCTCGGCCTCACAGGCCACCTCCTGGGCGTCCTTCTCGGGCTCACAGGCCACCTCTTGGGCGTCCTTCTCGGGCTCACAGGCCACCTCCTGGGCGTCCTTCTCGGGCTCACAGGCCACCTCTTGGGCGTCCTTCTCGGGCTCACAGGCCACCTCCTGGGCGTCCTTCTCGGGCTCACAGGCCACCTCCTGGGCGTCCTTCTCGGGCTCACAGGCCACCTCCTGGGCGTCCTTCTCGGGCTCACAGGCCACCTCCTGGGCGTCCTTCTCGGGCTCACAGGCCACCTCCTGGGCGTCCTTCTCGGGCTCACAGGCCACCTCCTGGGCGTCCTTCTCGGCCTCACAGGCCACCTCCTGGGCGTCCTTCTCGGGCTCACAGGCCACCTCCTGGGCGTCCTTCTCGGCCTCACAGGCCACCTCCTGGGCGTCCTTCTCGGGCTCACAGGCCACCTCCTGGGCGTCCTTCTCGGGCTCACAGGCCACCTCCTGGGCGTCCTTCTCGGGCTCACAGGCCACCTCCT
>NC_091562.1:39823634-39836134 GCF_042767895.1 Penaeus vannamei
CCCTTATTCCCCCTCCCTTCCTCCTCTTCCCCCTCCCTTCCTCCTCCTCTCCCCTGCCTTCCTCCTCTTCCCCCCTCCCTTCCTCCCCTTATTCCCCCTCCCTTCCTCCTCTTCCCCCCTCCCCCTCCCCCTCCTCCTCCCTTCCCCATGCCTCCCCTTATTCCCCCTCCCTTCCTCCTCTTCCCCCTCCCCCTCCTCCCTTCCTCCTCTTCCCCCCCTCCCTTCCTCCTCTTCCCCCTCCCTCTCCTTCTCTCCCCCCCTCCCTTCCTCCTCTCCCCCCTCTTCCCCTCCTCCTCTTCCCCCCTCCCTTCCTCCTCCTCCTCCTCTCCCCCCTCCCCCTCCTCCTCCTCCCTTCCTCCTCTGCCCCTTCCTTCCCCCTATTCCTCCTCCCTTCCTCCTCCTCTCCCCTCCCTTCCTCCTCTTCCCCCCCTCCCCCTCCTCCCTTCCTCCTCTCCCCTCCCTTCCTCCTCTTCCCCCCTCCCCTCCTCCCTTCCTCCTCTTCCCCCTCCCCCTCCTCCTTCCCCCCTCCCTTCCTCCTTCTCCCCTCCCTTCCTCCTTCCCCCCTCCCTTCCTCCTCCCCCCCCTCCTCTTCTCCCCTCCCCCCCTCCCTTCCTCCTCTTCACCCTCCCTTCCTCCTCTTCCCCCCTCCCTTCCTCCTCTTCCCCCCTCCCTTCCTCCTCTTCCCCCCTCCCCCCCTCCCTTCCTCCTCTTCCCCCCCTCCCTTCCTCCTCTTCCCCCTCCCCCTCCTCCTCTTCCCCCCTCCCTTCCTCCTCTTCCCCCCTCCCTCTCCTCCTCTCCCCTCCCTTCCTCCTCTTCCCTCCACCCTTTCCTCCCTTCCTCCTCTTCCCCTCCCCCTCCCCCCCCTCCCTCCCTTCCTCCTCTTCCCCCCTCCCTTCCTCCTCTTCCCCCCTCACCCCCCCTCCCTTCCTCCTCTTCCCCCCTCCCTTCCTCCTCTTCCCCCCTCCCTTCCTCCTTTTCCCCCCTCCCTTCCTCCTCTTCCCCCCTCCCTTCCTCCTCTTCCCCCTCCCCCTCCTCCTCTTCCCCCCTCCCTTCCTCCTCTTCCCCCCTCCCTCTCCTCCTCTTCCCCCCCCCCTCCTCCTCCCTTCCTCCTCTTCCCCCCTCCCTTCCTCCTCTCCCCCCCTCTCTTCCTCCTCTCCCCCCCTCCCTTCCTCCTCTTCCCCCCTCCCCCCCCTCCCTTCCTCCTCTTCCCCCCTCCCCCTCCTCCTTTTCCTCCCCTTATTCCCCCTCCCTTCCTCCTCTTCCCCCCTTCCCCCTCCTCCCTTCCTCCTCTTTCCCCCCTCCCTTCCTCCTCTCCCTCCCCCATCCCTCCTCCTCTTCCCCCTCCCCCCCTCCCTTCCTCCTCTTCCTCCCTCCCTTCCTCCTCTTCCCCCCTCCCTTCCTCCTCTTCCCCCCTCCCCCTCCTCCCTTCCTCCTCTCCCCCTCTCCCTTCCTCCTCTTCCCCCCTCCCTTCCTCCTCTTCCCCCTCTCCCTTCCTCCTCTTCCCCCTCCCCCTCACTCCCCTCCTCCTCTTCCTCCTTCCTTCCCCCTATTCCCCCTCCCTTCCTCCTCTTCCCCCCTCCCCCTTCCTCCTCTTCCCCCTCCCCCCCTCCCTTCCTCCTCTTCCCCCCTCCTCCTCCTCCTCTTCCCCCCTCCCCCTCCTCCTCCTCCCCCTCCCCTCCCTTCCTCCTCTTCCCCCCTCCCTTCCTCCTCTTCCCCCCTCCCCCTCCTCTTCCCCCTCCCCTCCCTTCCTCCTCTTCCCCCCTCCCCCCCTCCTCTTCCCCCTCCCCTCCCTTCCTCCTCTCCCCCTCCCCCTCCCTTCTCCTCTCCCCCCCTCCCTTCCTCCTCCTCCTCCCTCCCCCTCCTCCTCCCTCCCTCCCTTCCTCCTCTTCCCCCCTCCCTCCTCCTCCTCCCCCCTCCCTTCCTCCTCTCCCCTCCTTCCTCCCTCCCCTCCCCTCCTCCTCTCCTTCCTCCTCTCCCTCCCTTCCTCCTCTTCCTCCCCTCCCTCCTCCTCTTCCCCCCTCCCCTCCCTTCCTCCTCTCCTCCCCCACCCTTCCTCCTCTCCTCCCCCTCCCTTCCTCCCCTCCTCCCCCTCCTCCTCCTCCTCCCCTTCCCTTCCTCCCCTCCCTTCCTCCCCCCCCCCCTTACCCGCCTGAGGGGGCGCCCTAATTCTCCCACGTCTTCCGGATTCCAAGCGATGCGAAAAGACGGCCTCGGATCCCTTGCATCTCCGGCCCGGTGGTCTTTCTTCCTTCCTTCTTCCTTCTTTCCTCTTTCTTCCTTTCTTTCTTTTTTTATTTTTTCGATTTTTTTTTCTCTCTCTCTTTTATTCTTTCTTTTGTTATTTTGTCCTTTTGTTCTTTCTTTATTTATTTATTTATTTATTTTTCTCTTTTGTTCTTTTTTCTTTCTTTCTTTTTTGATTTTTTCTATTTTTTTTCTCTCTTTTGTTCTTTCTTCTTTCTTTCTTTTTTTATATTTTATTTATTTTTTCTCTTTTGTTCTTTCTTCTTTCTTTTTTTATTTTTTATTTATTTTTTCTCTTTTGTTCTTTCTTCTTTCTTTCTTCCTCTACCTCTCCCTCTCCTTCTTTCTCTCTCCCTCTCCTTCTCTAACCGGCCCCCTTCATCTCCCTGTCCCTTTCCCTTCTCTCTCTCCCTCTCCTTCTTTCTCTCTCTTTCCCTTCTCTCTCTCCCTCTCCCTCTTTCTCTCTTTCCCTTCTCTCTCTTCCTCTCCCTCTTTCTCTCTCTTTCCCTTCTCTCTCTCCCTCTCCCTCTTTCTCTCCCTTTCCCTTCTCTCTCTCCCTCTCCCTCTTTCTCTCTCTTTCCGTTCTCTCTCTCCCTCTCTCTCTTTCTCTCCCTCTCCCTCTTTCCCTTCCTCTCCCTCTCCCTCTTTCTCTCCCTTTTCCTTCGCTCCCTCCCTCTCCCTCTCCCTCTCTCTTTCCCTTCTTCCCTCCCTCTCTCTCTCCCTCCCTTTCTCTATCTCTCTCTCCCTCTCCCTCTTTCTATCCCTTTCCCTTCTCTCTCTCGCTCTCCCTCTTTCTCTCCCTTTCCTTTCTCTCTCTCCCTCTCCCTCTTTCTCTCTCTTTCCCTTCTCTCTCTACCTCTCCCTCTTTCTCTCTCTTTCCCTTCTTTCTCTCCCTCTCCCTTTCCCTTCTCTCTCTCCCTCTCCCTTTCCCTTCTCTCTCTCCCTCTCCCTCTTTCTCTCCCTTTCCCTTCTCTCTCTCCCTCTCCCTCTCTCTCTCCCTTTCCCTCTCTCTTTCCCTCTCCCTCTTTCTCTCCCTTTCCCTTCTCTCTCTCCCTCCCTCTTTCTCTCCCTTTCACTTCTCTCTCTCCCCTCTCCCTCTTTCTCTCCTTTTCCTTCTCTCTCTCCCCCTCCCTCTTTCTCTCCCTTTCCTTCTCTCTCCCTCTCCTCTTTCTCTCCCTTTCCCTTCTCTCTCTCCCTCTCCCTCTTCTCTCTTTCCTTCCCTCTCTCCCTCTCCCTCTTTCTCTCCCTTTCACTTCTCTCTCTCCCTCTCCCTCTTTCTCTCCCTTTTCCTTCTCTCTCTCCCCCTCCCTCTTTCTCTCCCTTCCCTTCTCTCTCTCCCTCTCCCTCTTTCTCTCCCTTTCCCTTCTCTCTCTCCCTCTTCCTCTTTCTCTCCCTTTCCCTTCTCTCTCTCCCTCTCCCTCTTTCTCTCCGTTTCCCTTCTCTCTCTCCCTCTCCCTTTCCTTCTCTCTCTCCCTCTCCCTCTTTCTCTCCCTTTCCCTTCTCTCTCTCCCTCTCCCTCTTTCTCTCCCTTTCCCTTCTCTCTCTCCCTCTCCCTCTTTCTCTCTCTCCCTCTCCCTCTTTCTCTCCTTTCCCTTCTCTCTCTCCCTATCCCTCTTTCTCTCCCTTTCCCTTCTCTCTCTCTCCTCTCCCTCTTTCTCTCTCTCCCTCTCCCTCTTTCTCTCCCTTTCCTTCTCTCTCTCCCTCTCCCTCTTTCTCTCCCACCTTTTCCTTCTCTCTCTCCCTCTCCCTCTTTCTCTCTCTCCCTCTCCCTCTTTCTCTCCTTTCCCTTCTCTCTCTCCCTCTCCCTCTTTCTCTCCCTTTCCCTTCTCTCTCCTCCCTCTCCCTTTCCCTTCTCTCTCTCCCTCTCCCTCTTTCTCTCTCTCCCTCTCCCTCTTTTTCTCCCTTTCCCTTCTCTCTCTCCCTCTCCCTACTCTCTCTTCCTGTCCCTCTTTCTCTCCCTTTCCCTTCTCTCTCTCCCTCTCCCTCTTTCTCTCCCTTTCCCTTCTCTCTCTTCCTCTCCCTCTTTCTCTCCCTTTCCCTTCTCTCTCTCCCTCTCCCTCTTTCTCTCCCTTTCCCTTCTCTCTCTTCCTCTCCCTCTTTCTCTCTCTCCCTCTCCCTCTTTCTCTCCCTTTCCCTTCTCTCTCTCCCTCTCCCTCTTTCTCTCTCCCTTTCCTCTTCTCTCTCTCCCTCTTTCTCTTCTCTTCTCTCTCTCCCTCTCCCTCTTTCTCTCCCTTTCCCTTCTCTCTCTCCCTCTCCCTTTCCCTTCTCTCTCTCCCTCTCCCTCTTTCTCTCCCTTTCCCCTTTCTCTCTCTCCCTCTCCCTCTTTCTCTCTCTCCCTCTCCCTCTCCCTCTTTTTCTCCCTTTCCCTTCTCTCTCTCCCTCTCCCTCTTTCTCTCCCTCTCCCTCTTTCTCTCCCTTTCCCTTCTCTCTCTCCCTCTCCCTCTTTCTCTCCCTTTCCCTTCTCTCTCTCCCTCTCCCTTTCCTTCCTCTCTCTTCCTCTCCCTCTTTCTCTCTCTCCCTTTCCCTTCTCTCTCTCCCTCTCCCTTTCCCTTCTCTCTCTCCCTCTCCCTCTTTCTCTTCCTCTCCCTCTCTCTCTTCCTCTCTCTCTCTCTCTCTCTTCCTCTCCCTCTTTCTCTTCCTCTCCCTCTCCTTTTCCCTCTTTCTCTCCCTTTCCTTCTCTCTCTTCCTCTCCTCTTTCTCTCCCTTTCCCTTCTCTCTCTCCCTCTCCCTCTCCCTCTTTCTCTCCCTTTCCTTCTCTCTCTCTCCTCTCCCTCTTTCTCTCCCTTTCCCTTCTCTCTCTTCCTCTCCCTCTTTCTCTCCTTTCCCTTCTCTCTCTTCCTCTCCCTTTCCCTTCTCTCTCTCCCTCTCCCTCTTTCTCTCCCTTTCCCTTCTCTCTCTCCCTCTCTCTCTTTCTCTCCCTTTCCCTTCTCTCTCTCCCTCTCCCTTTCCCTTCTCTCTCTTCCTCTCCCTCTTTCTCTCTCTCCCTTTCCTTCTCTCTCTCCCTCTCCCTTTCCCTTCTCTCTCTCCCTCTCCCTCTTTCTCTCCCTCTCCCTCTTTCCTCTTTCTCTCTCTCCCTCTCCCTCTTTCTCTCCCTTTCCCTTCTCTCTCTCCCTCTCCCTCTTTCTCTCCCTTTCCCTTCTCTCTCTCCCTCTCCCTCTTTCTCTCCCTTTCCCTTCTCTCTCTACCTCTCTCTCCTACCCGTCAGTCATCGAGAGAGTTGCCACGCCAGCGCCGCCGGTAGCAACAGGAAGAAGCGTGAGTGTTTTGCAAGTTGCAAGTTGCGTCACAAGTTGCAAGTTGTTGCGTCATCCCTTGAGTGACGTCTTCGGGCTTAACCTCGTTTCGTCGTTGCGTCGCGGTCAGTCCTTGCAACACCAGCAAAAGCAATTCGATGTTCATGTTTTCCGACGGCGGGTGAAGGCGCGCGGTGGACGAGGTCAGTCTACGTGTAGGAATTGTTTGGGTGACTTTTTTTTTTTTTTTTTTTTTTTTAATTTGAAGTCGGTGTGTGTGTTTGTGTTTGCTTGTTTGTGTGTGTTTGTGTTGTGTTTGTTTGTGTGTGTATGTTTGTTTGTGTGTGTGTGTGTGTGTGTATGTGTGTGTGTGTGTGTATGTGTGTGTGTGTGTGTGTTTGTGTGTGTGTATGTGTGTTTTTGCTCGAGTGTGTGTATCTTGTGTGCATGCGAATGTGTATCTTTGCGATCATAGCTATATCCTCCATCCTCATCCTCATCATTATATTCGTCATCTACCCACGTTTAAAAGGAAACAAGATACGTTTTATACACACGCTCCCTCTCCCCGTTGGAGAAAAAAGGAAAACAAATAAGTAAGTCAGTACGTAAAAACGGGTTAACAAATCAAAACAAGATAACGAAATAGATAAATAAGAAGATAGAGATAAAAAAAAAAGTTTATACTTTCCCTCCCTCTTAAGCAGAAACGGAGGCGGAAGTCGAGAAGGAAATTTAGAAGAAAATGAAAAACAAATGAATAAATCAATAAGTCAAAGCAGATAGATAAATTAAAACAAGAAACCAAAATAATCAAGTAAATAGATAGATAAATAGAGATGAAAAATACTTTATACTTTCCCTCCCTCTTAAGCAGAAACGGAGGCACAAGACGAGAAGGAAATTCTGACAACAGCTTAGAAGTCAGAGCAGAGACCCTCGTGCAGTCGCTCTGGGTGGCCGCCATTTTTTATTCTTGTTTTGTTTTACTTCCCCAATCTTCTCTTTTTACCCAAATGGAGGAAAGTGAGAACAGTGAAGAAGGAGAAATGCTTCTGATAAACAAGTCAGATTATGAAGGTTCTATGGCATTCACACCTGTCGCTGGATGACATTTTTATGCGACGGGGAAAGGCGAGTGAAAAAGAGGGAGGAGGAGGAGGAGGAGTAAGAAGAAGAAGAAGAAGAAGGAGGAGGAGGAGTAAGGAGAAGAAGACGGAGGAGGAGTAAGAAGAAGAAGGAGGAGGAGGAGTAAGAAGAAGAAGGAGGAGGAGTAAGAAGAAGAAGAAGGAGGAGGAGGAGTAAGGAGAAGAAGAAGGAGGAGGAGAAGAAAAAGAAGGAGGAGGAGGAGGAGGAAAAGGAGTAGGGGGAGGAGGAGGAGGAAAAGGAAGGAGTAGGAGGAGAGGGAGGCGGAGGAGGAGAAAGAAGAGGAGGATGACGAGAAGGAAGAGAGGGGAGGAGGAGAAAGAGGAGGAAAAGAAGGAAGAGGAGGAGGAGGAGAAGAGGAAGAAGAAGAAGGGGGAGAAAAAGAAGAAGAAGAGGAGGAGGAGGAGGACAGGGAGGGGGAGGGGTTAGGTTAGGGAAGGCGGAGGAAGAGAAAGAAGAAAGGGAGGAAGAAGAGGAGATGGAGAAGGAGGAGGGGAGAAAACGAAGAGGTAGAGAAAGAGGAATAAGAATAGAAAAGAAGAATTGCAGCCGCAATAGGAAAAGGAGGAGAAAGAAGGCGGCGAGGAAGAAGGAGAGGCGGGCAAGAAGTAAGAAGTGGAGAGAAATTGGTTGAAAAGGATGAGTATGTGAGAAAGCGAGAACGAGAGAGAGAGAGAGAGGGAGAGAGAGAGAGAGAGAGAGAGAGAGAGAGAGAGAGAGAGAGAGAGAGAGAGAGAGAGAGAGAAGAGAGAGAGAAAGAGAGAGCGAGAGAGCGAGAGGAGAGAGAGCGAGAGAGAGAGAGAGAGAGAGAGAGAGAGAGAGAGAGAGAGAGAGAGAGCGAGAGCGAGA
The DNA here is from genome assembly GCF_042767895.1 of Penaeus vannamei. NCBI lineage: Eukaryota > Metazoa > Arthropoda > Malacostraca > Decapoda > Penaeidae > Penaeus > Penaeus vannamei. The sequence continues at coordinate 39,831,107 of NC_091562.1, forward strand.
GAAAGAGAGAAAGAAAGATAGAGCGAGCGAGCGAGAGAGAGCGAGAGCGAGAGAGAAAGAGAGAAAGAGAGAGAGAGAGAGAGAGAGCGAGAGAGAGAGAGAGAGAGAAAGAGAGAGAGAGAGAGAGAGAGAGAGAGACAGAGACAGATACAGAGAGACTATCAGACAGAGACAGACAGACACAGAGACAGACAGACAGCAAGAGACAGACAAACAGACAGCCAAAGAACCCGCCAAAGAAGAAGAAAATCCGCTGAGGGTCTTCAACTTGCCCTCAACTCTCCCGGTTCTTCCACTCCATCGCCATCACCTGCTTCTAATTATTCTCAGCTTAACGATTACACCCTAACAATGGTAACAAGCGAAAGAGCCGTTACCCCTAAAAGCCCCAATTAAGCCTCCCCTTCCCCCCTGAAAAGCCTTTCCTCCTGCCCCCTTCTAACAAGCAAACGACGTTAGGTTGAAGGTCCCGTGTTAGCAAGATGATCATTCACCCACCCTTCTTCCCCGGCTTCATGTGAGGTCGTTTCTTTGCTCTCGACACCGGACACGTCATTTGCGAATCCCCCCCCTCCTCATCCCCCCTCACCCCTTCTTCCGTTCCCTATTACACCTCCTTTTTCTTCTTCATTTTTCCCCCTGCCTCCTCTTTGTTTTAGTTTTATTTTATTTGTCTTTTCCTCCTTCGTTTCATCATCTTTCGAATCCTCTTTTTTTTCCTTCCTCCTCTTCCTCCTCCTGCTTACCTTTCTCCTCCTCTTCTTTTGCTTCCTCTTTTTCTTTCTTCCTCCTCCCTCTCTTCCTCTCTCTCTCTCTCTCTCTCTCTCTCTCTCTCTCTCTCTCTCTCTCTCTCTCTCTCTCTCTCTCTCTCTCTCTCTCTCTCTCTCTCTCTCTCACACACACACACACACACACGCTCTCGCTCTCTTTCCCATCCATCACACACCAACCCAACCTCCACCTCGACTCCGACCCTTCTGCGCATCCACCAGAAGGGCGAGAATTGCATGGCCCCGATCCCGAAAGAAGGGCTGGCGATGGTGATGAGAGAAGCGTCACGGTCTAACACGGTGCTGACATACCCAGAGATCTTACGGGTCTCTGAGCCCACCACGTGACGTCGGGGCTGGTTCACGCGGTGGCGGAGTGGTGGAGAGAGGGCGGAGGGAGTGTGGGTGAGAGGGAAAGGGTGGAGGTGAGTTTTGGGTTGGTGGAGGGATGGGGGAGAATGTGGGTGAGAGGGAAGGGGTGGAGGTGAGTTTTGGGTTGGTGGGGGATGGGGGAGAGTGTGGGTCAGGGGGAGGGGTGGAGGGGAGTTGTGGGTGGGTGGAGGGAGGGGGGAGAGTGTGGGTGAGAGGGAGGGGGTGGAGGTGAGTTGTGGGTTGGTGGAGGGTTGGGGAGTGTGGGTGAGAGGGAAGGGGTGGAGGTGAGTTGTGGGTTGGTGGAGGGATGGGGGAGAATGTGGGTGAGAGGGAAGGGGTGGAGGTGAGTTTTGGGTTGGTGGAGGGATGGGGGGAGAGTGTGGGTGAGAGGGAAGGGGTGGAGGTGAGTTGTGGGTTGGTGGAGGGATGGGGGAGAGTGTGGGTGAGGGAGGGAGGATGGGTGAGGGGTGAGAGGGAAAGGGTGGAGGTGAGTTTGGGTTGGTGGAGGGATGGGGAGAGTGTGGTGAGAGGAAGGGTGGAGGTGAGTTTTGGGTTGGTGGAGGGATGGGGGAGAGTGTGGGTGAGAGGGACGGGGTGGAGGTGAGTTTTGGGTTGGTGGAGGGATGGGGGGAGAGTGTGGGTGAGAGGGAAGGGGTGGAGCTGAGTTTTGGGTCGGTGGAGGGATGGGGGAGAGTGTGGGTGAGAGGGAAAGGGTGGAGGTGAGTTGTGGGTTGGTGGAGGGTTGGGGGAGAGGTGGGTGAGGAGGAGGGGGTGGAGGTGAGTTGTGGGTTGGTGGAGGGATGGGGGAGAGTGTGGGTGAGAGGGTGGGGGTGGAGGAGAGTTGGGTTGGTGGAGGGATGGGGGAGAGTGAGGGTGAGCAGGAAGGGGTGGAGGTGAGTTGTGGGTTGGTGGAGGGATGGGGAGAGGGTGGGTGAGAGGGAGGGGTGGAGGAGAGTTGTGGGTTGGTGGAGGGATGGGAGAGGGAAGGGTGGAGGTGAGTTGTGGGTTGGTGGAGGGATGGGGGAGAGTGTGGGTGAGAGGGAGGGGTGGAGGAGAGTTGTGGGTTGGTGGAGGGATGGGGGAGAGTGTGGGTGAGGAAGGGTGGAGGAGAGTTGTGGGTTGGTGGAGAGAGGGTGGAGGGAGTGGGTGAGGGGAGGGGTGGAGGAGAGTTGTGGGGTTGGTGGAGGGATGGGGGAGAGTGTGGGTGAGAGGGAGGGGTGGAGGAGAGTTGTGGGTTGGTGGAGGGATGGGGAGAGTGTGGGTGAGAGGAAGGGTGGAGGTGAGTTGTGGGTTGGTGGAGGGATGGGGAGAGTGGGTGAGAGGGAGGGGGTGGAGGTGAGTTTTGGGTTGGTGGAGGGATGGGGGAGAGTGTGGGTGAGAGGGAAGGGTGGAGGTGAGTTGTGGGTTGGTGGAGGGATGGTGAGAGTGTGGGTGAGAGGAGGGGGTGGAGGAGAGTTGTGTTGGTGGAGGGATGGGCGGAGAGTGTGCGTGAGAGGGTGCGGGTGGAGGAGCGTTGTGCGTTGGTGGAGGGCTGGGGGAGAGTGTGGGTGAGAGGGAGGGGGTGGAGGTGAGTTGTGGGTTGGTGGAGGGATGGGGGAGAGTGTGGGTGAGAGGGAGGGGTGGAGGAGAGTTGTGTGTTGGTGGAGGGATGGGGGAAGTGTGGGTGAGAGGGAGGGGGTGGAGGAGAGTTGTGGTTGGTGGAGGGATGGGAGAGAGGTGGGTGAGAGGGAGGGGTGGAGGTGAGTTGTGGGTTGGTGGAGGGATAGGGGGAGAGTGGGTGAGGGGGAGGGTGGAGAGATGGTGGGGAGCGTGTGGGTGAGAGGAAGGGGTGGGGATTTATGGAATTGGTTGAGAGCGGGAGAGGAAGGGGGAGAGGGAAGGGTGGAGAAGGAAATTTGTGGATCGGTGGGGGAGAGGGAGAAGTGTTGGAGAGGGAGGGGGGAGAAAGAAATTTGTCTGGTGGTGGCGGAGTGGTGGAGAGAGGTAGAGAAAGTGTGGGGGAGAAGGAGGGATGGAAAAGGAGATTTGCGGTATGGTGGAGAAGTGGTGGAGAAGATAAGCTGTGAGTCGGTGGCAGAGTGGTGGAGAGAGTGGGAGAGAGAGGAAGGGATGGGAAAAAGAGATCGGTAGAGAGAGGGAGAAGAGTGAGTGAAAGAGAGTGGAAAAGCAAATGTGCGTGTCTGTGGTCGAAGGATCGGAAAATGTTGCTGTAGAGAAGCTACTGTAGGAGAAGGAGTGTTGGAGATGGAGCACCGTGGGAGAGGGAATGTTGGAGAAGATAAACTGTTGGTCAGTGGTGGATTGGTGGAGATGGGGAGAGTGTGTGTTTGAGAAGAAGCATTGTAGTGTTGGTGATGTATTAGTGAGAACGGTGATGGAGTGGTGGAGAACGAGCTGTTGGTCAGTGGTAGAGTGGTGGAGAAGGGGTAGTAGGAATAAGAGCGGATATTAATTTGATGGTGAAAAATAATATTGTTTATAAAAAAAAAAAAAAAAAAATGCATTCCCTAAAACAAAACTCAAAAGGAAACATAGCAACGCAAAACAAGTAAACAAACAAACATACACGCACAGATAAACAAACACTGATAGAGAGAGAGAGAGAGAGAGACAAAGAAAAAGAAATCAATAGGGAAGAGATTTGAAAACAAAAATAAGTCAGATCTGTCGCAAACTTTACCCCTGGATATTCGTGCCGGCTTTAACCCCCTTGGCCGTTGTTTTGGAGGCGGAAAAGGTAGGCGAAGTGAAGGTTGTACTAACGCTAAATCTATTTGTATTTTTTTTCTGTTCTTTTTCTAGGTTTATATTATTGTTATCATTATTATTATTATTAATGTATCTATTTTTATTATTACTATTATTACTGCTATTATTATTATTATTATTATTATTATTATTATTATTATTATTATTATTATTATTATTATTATTATTATTATTATTATTATTATTATTATTATTATTATTATTACTGTTATTATTATCGTTACTATTATTTTCATTATCATTATAATCTTTTTATTATTATTATTGCTATTATGGTTATTATTATTGTTATTATTATTATCATTATTGCTATTATTGTTGTTATTATTGTTATTATTATTAGCATTGTTATAATTGTTACTATTGTTATTATCATTAGCATTATTATAACTCTAATTGTCGTTACTATTAATGCTATTACTATTTTTGTTATTCCTGATATAATTATTATTACTCTTATTATCATCATCAATAGCATTGCTATTATTATTATTATCATTACTACTATTTTCATTATCAATATGATCATTATTATAAAGTGTTATCATAACTGTTATTTGGTAATGGATACAGTAGATACAAGTGAGATAGTGATATTAATAATGATGATAATTATATATATACATATGTATATGTATATATATATATATATATATATATATATATATATATATATATATATATATATATATATATATGTATATGTATATGTATATATGCATGTATACAAAATTTATATATATCATTATTATTATTGTTATAATAATAATTATTATTATGATTGTTATTTTAATTGTTATTATCATTATTATCTTTATTTTTGCGTTTGTATTATCATTATCATTTTCAACATTATACTTACTACTATTATTTATATTATTGTTATTATCATTGCCATTATTGTTATCACTATCATTATTATTATAAATATTATTATCATTATCATTTATGTTATTTATAATTATACTATCATCATTATTATTACTATTATCATCACCATAACTATCATCATAGTTGTTTCTGTTATTATCATCATTACTTTTGTAATTATTATTATTGTTGTTGTTATTATCACTATTATTGTTACCGTTGTTATTAATTTCATAATTATGATCAT
>NC_091562.1:39841134-39843634 GCF_042767895.1 Penaeus vannamei
ATTATAATTATAACAATAATAATAATAATGATAATGATAACCATTATATTAATAATGATAATGATGATAACTATAACAATGATAATGATAATAATAACCATGATATCAATAATGATGATAATAATAATAATAATAATAATGAGAGTAATAATAATAACAATAACAAAATGATAACAACAAAACAACAACAACAACAACAACAATAATAATGATAATAATAATAATATTGATAATAATGAGAAGAGGGAGGGAAGAAGGAGAGAGAGAGAGAGAGAGAGAGAGAGAGAGAGAGAGAGAGAGAGAGAGAGAGAGAGAAGAGAGAGAGAGAGAGAGAGAGAGAGAGAGAGAAAGAGAGAGAGAGAGAGGGGGAGGGAGTAGAAAGAGAGAGGGGGTAGAGAGAGAGTGAGAGAGAGAGAGAGAGAGAGAGAGAGAGAGAGAGAGAGAGAGACAGAGAGAGAGAGAGAGAGAGAGAGAGATAGAGCGAGAAGTAGAGAGAGAAGTAGAGAGAGAGGTAGAGAGAGAGAGAGAGAGAGAGAGAGAGAGAGAGAGAGAGAGAGAGAGAGAGAGAGAGAGAGAGAGAGAGGGAGAGAGACAGAGGTAGAGAGAGAGAGAGAGAGAGAGAGAGAGAGAGAGAGAGAGAGAGAGAGAGAGAGAGAGAGAGAGAGAGAGAGAGAGAGAGAGAGAGAGGGGGGGGGTATATATATATATATATATATATATATATATATATATATATATATATATATATATAGAGAGAGAGAGAGAGAGAGAGAGAGAAGAGAGAGAGAGAGAGAGAGAGAGAGAGAGAGAAGGGGAAAGTGGGGGGAGACGAGAGACGAGAGACTGAATGAAAAAAATTGCAAGACCGCCTTGCAACCCAGGCCAAGCCAGTCCGTCACTGCTAAGTGGTCGATGCACTCAGCTGTCACTCGGAAATGGGGGGAAGGAGGGGGGAGGGGGATGACGGGAGGGGGTGGTGATGGTGGGAAGGGGTGACTTAGGGAGGGGAATGGGATAGGGGAGAGGGGAGGGAGGGATGGGAGATGGAGGAAGGGGTGACGGAGAGAGGAATGGGATAGGGGGGAGAGGGGAGGGGAGGGGAGGGAGGATGGTGGGAAGGGGTGACTTAGGAGGGGAATGGGATAGGGGGAGAGGGGAGGGGAGGGGAGATGGTGGGAAGGGGTGACTTAGGGAAGGGGAATGGGATAGGGGGAGAGGGGAGGGGAGGAGGAGGGGGATGGTGGGAAGGGGTGACTTAGGGAGGGGAATGGATTGGGGGGTGAGGGGAGGGAGGGAGGAGAGAGAGGGGATGGTGGGAAGGGTGACTTAGGAGGAGGAATGGGAGTAGGGAGAGAGGGAGGGGAGGGAGAGGGATAGTGGTGGGAAGGGTGACTTAGGGAGAGAATGGGATAGGGGGAGAGGGGAGGGAGGGAGGGGGGGATGGTGGGGCGAAGGAGTGACTTAGGGAGGGGAATGGGATAGGGGAGAGGAGGAGGAGGGGGAGGGGGATGGTGGGGAAGGGGTGACTTTGGGAGGGGAATGGGATAGGGAGAGGGGAGGGGAGGGAGGGGATGGAGGAAGGGGTGACTTAGGAGGGGAATGGGATAGGGGGAGAGGAGGGGAGGGGAGGGGGATGGTGGGAAGGGGTGACTTTAGAGGGGAATGGGATAGGGGGAGAGGGGAGGGGAGAGGGAGGGGGATGGTGGGGAGGGGTGACTTTAGGGAGGGGAATGGGGATAGGGGGGGAGAGGGAGGAGGGGAGAGAGGGGGATGGTGGGAAGGGTGCATCTTAGGGAGGGAATGGGATAGGGGGAGAGGAGGGAGGGGGATGGTGGGAAAGAGGGTGACTTAGGGAGTGGGAATGGGATAGGGGAGAGGGGGAGGGAGGAGGAGGGAGGATGGTGGGAAGGGGTGACTTAGGGAGGGGAATGGATAGGGATGAGAGGGGAGGGAGAGGGAGGGAGATGGAGGGAAGGGGTTGACGAGAGGGGAAAGCTGGGGGTAGGTTGGGTAGGGGTAGGGGTGATTCTAGGAGGAGGGGTAAGGGTGACGCAGGGGGGTTGAAAGGAAGGTTTTGCTTAGGAGGGGAAGAAGGTGGGGGGGGAAGAGGGAAAGAGGTTTAGGATATGAGGGAGGGGGAGGGGGAGGGAAGAGGTGGGGATATGGGGGCTGGGGGGGGGGGGGGGGGAGTTAAGTGGGAGTAGGAGACGTATGGTGACGGAATGATGACGTCTTAATGCCGAAGTCTTCCTTCCCTCTTCCCCTCTCACCTACTCCCCCCTTCTTCACCACACACACACTCCCACACACACCTGTTGGGAATATGTGCCTCACTTGCGCTCCCTACTCCCCTTACTCCCTGTTCCTCTCTCCCCTCTCCCTCCCTCCCTTTCCTTCCTCTTCTCCTCCCTCTCCCCCTCCTTTCCTCTCCCCTTCTTTCCTCTACATTTCCCTCCTCCCTCCCTTCTTCCCCTCCTTTCCTCTCCCTTCTTCTTTCCAT
>NC_091562.1:39848634-39861134 GCF_042767895.1 Penaeus vannamei
CACCACAACATCATCACCATGGCACCATTACCATGATCACCACCAACATCATCACCACAACATCATCACCATGGCACCATTACCATGATCACCACCAACATCATCACCATGGCACCATTACCATGATCACCACCAACATCATCACCACAACATCACCATGGCACCATTACCATGATCACCACCAACATCATCACCACAACATCATCACCACAACATCATCACCATGGCACCATTACCATGATCACCACCAACATCATCACCACAACATCATCACCATGGCACCATTACCATAATCACCACCAACATCATTACCACCATCATCAGAAATACCCTCTCTAATTCCTCGCAAATTTTTCCAGCTCCTACTCTCACTTTTTGCCGCAGCGGAAACCCTCAAAACACAGCAGCTGCAACTTATGCAACTCACGCATAATAGAAATGCAAGGTTCGATAATGGACTCCGAGGCAGTATGATAAAAAGCAAAGAATATAAGGAGATTAAAATTGGGGGGCCAACGCGGAGCCCGGTCGCCCAACAGCTGATCCGGGGTGTTGCGTCATAGCCTAACTAATGTATAATGTCGTTAATTTTCTCCCTTCTTTTCCATTACATTTGCGATTATGGAGATGCGGTGTTGTTATCTTTTTTTTTTCTTCTTTTGTTGATATTTGAAGGGCTGGCTGCCTGACAGATAGTTCGGGAGGTAGATAGACTGAGAGATAGATAGATCCTTATAGATATGGAGATAAGGAGAGAGATGGAGAGATAAAGGAGAGACAGTTATGATGCATGGATATGTACTTAGATAATAATGAATGGAAAAACACTCTACTATAGTGATACTATAGTAGAAGAAAACACAATGCACAAACATTAAAAATACAAATGATGGTAAGAAAAAAACCTGATAATTCCTAGTAATATGATCATGATAACATAACAATAATAATGATAACATAATGATAATAATAATAAGAGAAGCTAAAGCACGTAAAGAAAGATGAGGTATTGAGATAAGGGAAATAAAGATAAAAACATGGATACAAAAGATAAAGACAGATATAAGTGAAGTTATAGATTTTGATAAATAATTGCATTAATACATATAGATAGACGAAGAACCAATTGCAGATAAATTGATAGAGAAATGAAGAAACAGATATAGATAACAATAAAAAGGTAGATAGACATAAATGAATTAACAACTAGAGATTAATATACATAGATAGGTAGATATGTAGATAAATAAGCATAGATATGTGGCAAGACTGACATGTAGACAGACAAATAAACATATATATGCACAGCTAGAACTAAACTAGATAGATAGACAGACAGGCTGACAGATAGATAGATAAATAGAAAGATAGATATATAGGTAGATATGCAGATAGATAGATTCTTAGAGAGAGAGAGAGAGAGAGAGAGAGAGAGAGAGAGAGAGAGAGAGAGAGAGAGACAGACAGACAGACAGACAGACAGAGAAAGAGAGACAGAGACAGACAGAGAAAGAGAGAGAGACAGAGAAAGAGAGAGAGAGAGAGAGAGAGAGAGAGAGAGAGAGAGAGAGAGAGAGAGAGACAGACAGACCGAGAAATGGGGAGAGAGAGAGAGAGAGAGAGAGAGAGAGAGAGAGAGAGAGAGAGAGAGAGAGAGAGAGAGAGAGAGAGACAGACAGACAGACAGAGAAATGGAGAGACAGAGAGAGAGAGAGATAGAGAGAGAGAGAGAGAGAGAGAGAGAGAGAGAGAGAGAGAGAGAGAGAGACAGACAGACAGACAGAGAAATGGAGAGAGAGTGAGAGAGAGAAAGAGAAAAAGAGAGAGTGAGAGAGACAGAGAAATGGAGAGAAAGATAGATAGATAGATAGATAGATAGATAGATAGAGAGAGAGAGAGAGAGAGAGAGAGAGGGAGAGAACTCACATCAGGCCGTCTGTGCAAACCATGATGTCAGAATAAATTGAGAGAGAGAGAGAGAGAGAGAGAGAGAGAGAGAGAGAGAGAGAGAGATACGGCAATCTTAACTCAGGCCCGATATAATCTTTTCACTTGACTTATCGGAAAAGAAGAAGAGGAGGTATGGAGGGGAGAGGGAGGAGAGGGGAGGAGAGAGAGGAGAGGGAGAGAGAGGGGGGAGGGGGACAGGGCGAGAAATCAATGTGGGGTTTTTGCATACCTGTAAGATGAAATGAAACGTTGAGTGTGATGCTTCCCTTTTTTCTGGTATATTGATTTTTTTTATGGGGTAGTGGTGTTTTTTTTTTTTCTTTTTTTTAAGGGGGAGGTGCCGTTAGATGGAGAGACGGAGGAGGAGGAAGGGAGAGATTGGAAGGGAGATGGAGGGAGGGAGAGGAGGAGGGCCTTTCTGATCACGAGGCGCGGAGGGAGCCTTAGAGGAGAGCGAGGCCCGACCCAAAGAGAAGAGGAATCCCGCGGGCGGGACGGCGCCTATCTCTCGCCGGCGATCAGCGGCCGCGTGAAGGCGTGTAACCAATCCGAATGACGGCGCCAAAGGGCCTTCGCGCGCCCTAATTGAATCCTTTTAATCGGCCTCTCCGGAGCGCCATTGACGCGGCCTTCGGCGAGGACCGCGGGCGGGCCGGCTGAGACGCGCGCGCCCGCCTCGCGCCGCCCGCACGACAAAACCGCTCTTGCTCGCCGGGGGACAGGGGCGCGAGTCTCGACAGCCAGAACTTCGCTTCGCCGAAGGCGCCCGGAGCCATGTCCCTTCGCCAGCGAAGCTCACAGCGCCCGCACATCCATCACCGCGCCCACGACACCTCACAACCACGCGTGGGCGGGATGCAGACGCCCGTCCGCCTGTCAGGTCGCGTCTTCCATCCTCGTCCTTGCTTGACCTCCTCCTCCTCCTCCTCCTCCTCTCCTTCATTCGTACCTTTCCCTTCAATTCTTATTTTTTCTTCCTCGCACGAACTTCCCATCACCATTCTCCCCCCCTTTCCCCCTCCCCTCCCCCCCCTCTTCACACCCTCTCCCCCCCCCCCTTCTCTCACCCTCCCACCCCCTTCCCAACAGCGCAAAGTGTCCCCAAATACAGACATAGACCTGATAGGGATTTTCCGAAGCGTGGTGCGACCTCGACATAGCCAACATATGTGGATCCCGCGACTAATTTGTAAATGCCATCAAATACGATCTTAAAACGTGACACGACTGTTGCAAATCATAATCAAAGATTCATCTAAAATTTTATTTTAAATTATATCACGGAATCCAATCAAAATAGCAGATATTTAGAGACATTCACTTTTACTCTCATCCAATAAAATTTTGTTTTTACTTTAGAGAGAAAAAATAAACTATTTTGTTCAAGAAAGAAGGGAAAGAAAGAAAACGAAAAAAACTATATAGTTTTTTTTTCTTATCTCTTATCTAAGTGATTTTTTTTGGTTGCGATAGTGACATGATAATGATAATGATAAAAGTAACATCAAGGATTTCTTTTAGAGTAAATCATACCTTTGTGATATCAAATTCACTATTATCCTTCCTATCATTTTTGTTATCATCATCATCATAATTCTTCTTATCATTATCATAATTATCAGTATCACTATCATCATTATAACAACACCAATGATAATAATAACAATAATGATAGCAATAGCCATTGTCATTATTATCGTTATTATCGTCGCTATTATCATCATCATTATCATAATTATCATTATCATGATGATGATGATGAAGATATCATTATTATCATTATATTCATTATTATTATTATTATCATTATTATTATTGTCATTAATATTATTATTATTATTATTATTATTATTATTATCATCATCATCATCATTATTATTATCATCATTACTATTACCATCACAATTATCATAATTATTATTATCATTACAATCATTATCATTGCTATTATTATTACTATTATTATCTTTACTATTATCATTACTGTTAGTTTCATTATCATCATTGTTATTATTGTGTTATAATTTTTACCATTATTAGTATTATTGTTATTACTGCTGTTATTATCATTATCATTACCATTATCAATGTTATCACTCTCATCATTATCACTACTATTATATTATTATTATTATTATTATTAATATTATCATTATCATTATTATGACTATCATTATTATCTTTATCATCATTATTATTATAATCTTATTCAACATATCTTTTATCATCATTGATAAAAGTAATTATGAAGCTTATTGTTTTTATAATTACTACCATTATTGTTGTTATCATTATCATTATTATTTTCCTTGTTATTATCATCATTTTGATGATGATGATGATGATTTTTATTTTCTTTTATCATAATTATTATCATGATCATTATTACTAGCCTTATCAGTATCATTACTATCATTTGACCATTGATTCTACTATCATTATTATCATCATTATTTTATCACCATTATTATGACTCATTATGAAGCCTCTCTCTATTACTATCTTTATCAATCCTATTATCATTATCATCATAATTATCATTAAAGTATTATAATTATTGTTATTACTATCATCCTCATCCTCATTGTCATCATCATTATCATTGGTATTGTTGCAATAGTAATAGTTATGATAATGACAATAATAATAATAATGATAATAATGATATCAATAATAGTAATAATAATGATAATAACAATAATAATAATAATAATTAATAATACCAATGATAATGATAATAATAATAATAACAATCATTATAATAATAATGATAATAATAATGATAATGATTATTATTATCATTACAACTACTACTACTGCCATTACTTTTATCTTTACTATTACTAGTATTATCATCATAATCATCAACATCATTACTATTATCATTATCGTTTTTGTAATCAATATTTTCATTGTCGTTGTAACTGTTATCAACATTGTTATCATTATCATTGTCCTTACTATTATCAAAGATACCAAAATTATTGTTATCATTATTGTTATCATCATATTAGTGTTAGTATAACTTTTGTCATTATCTTTATCATTAATATTGTTATTCATGCTATCAATACTATCATTTTCATTTGGTTATTGTTATCAGTATTATTACCAAGATGATTGTCATTGTTATCATTGTTATTATCATTATAGTTATCATTGTTATCATTATCATCATTATTATCATTATTATTATTAATATTACTATCATTATTATCATAATCATTACCATTACCATTATCGTCATCATTAATAATGTTATAATATTTTGATAATAATAATGATAATGATTATAATAGTGGCATTTTTTTTGTCAATGACATTATTATTAGTAACGCTATTACTATTATGATCCATATCATTTTATCATTATTACCAGTATCATTATTATTTCTCTTATTATTAGCAATACTAATGTTTTTTTTATATTATGGGCTTTATCATTAATGTTCTTATTGCAATTTTAATTTCGTTATAACTATCATTGACAATATTATCATAACAATTATCTAATTTATCATTATTATTGTTATCACAATTATCATCATTATCGCTATCATAAATTTCATGATTTATTCTTTTTATCATTGTTTTTATTGATATTATTACTAGCATTACTCTTATACTTAGTCTTACTATTATCATTATCATCATCATGAATGCCAATTGCTTTTATTACTTTTCTTGTCATTATCATTATCATTACTATATATTGTAATTCTGCTTGAGCTTCGTCACTTCCTCCGTTCTCCTGTGATATTAGTATCATTAAAACTGTTATTATCTTTTTATGGTCATCATCATTGCTATTACCCTTATCATTATTATTATTATCATTAATATTGTTATTACTATTATCATTATCATTATTATTATTATTATTTCTCGTATTGTTATCATTATCATTATTATCATTATCATGATTACTATCATTTTCGCTTTATAATTATTATCATTATTATTATCAATATTATGATTATAATCATTATTATTATTATTATCATTATTGTCATCACCATTAACATTTCGTTCATTAGCATCATCATTACCATTGCTGTTACTAGTATTACTATTAATAATGTTGTCTTTGTAATAATTTTACTATTGTAATTATTATATACGATTATAAAGATGATTACCATTACAGCATTGAAATGACTGATATGCTTAAGGATTCGAGTCAATGGAGAGAGAAGATTTAACTTGTTGTTATAGTGAATTGTAGATTGTGTTGGATGCAGTTTTTGGTGTGTGTGTGTGTGTGTGCGTTTGGCCTTGTTTGCTTTCTTTTTTGAGCGTGAGTGTGTTTGTTTTTTGTTTGTGTGTGTGTGATTATATATCTGTTTGATCGTAGAAGCTGAGTCAGCTTATCTATCAGGCTATATGATATGTCAATCTACCTCTCAATACAGCTAAGGAAAAATAAACAAACATACACACATAGACACACTCTCTCTCTCTCACACACACACAATCACTAACACACACACACACAAACTCACAATCACTCACACACACAAACTCACAATCACTCACACACACAAACTCACAATCACTCACACACACAAACTCACAATCACTCACACACACAAACTCACAATCACTCACACACACAAACTCACAATCACTCACACACACAAACTCACAATCACTCACACACACAAACTCACAATCACTCACACACACAAACTCACAATCACTCACACACACAAACTCACAATCACACACACACACACACACATACACAACTGCAATAAGTCTTAATCATCCTATTTCTTAAAGGTGAATGTTACATTTTCTTGACATTTCTCCACCACCTGTGCCATAACCAGAAGTTGTTGATTAAAATGATAGCTGTAAGGTTTACTCTGCTGAGCAACTGAATCAGAAAACTTATAAGGAATGATAACAGAATTATCATCTACCTATCCACAAGATAGAGAAAGTGTTAGAGAGAAGGAGAGAGAGAGAGAGAGAGAGAGAGAGAGAGAGAGAGAGAGAGAGAGAGAGAGAGAGAGAGAGAGAGAGAGAGAGAGAGGGGGGGGGGGAGGAAGAGAGAAGAAAAATAGTTATATAGATAAGCAGAGAGAGACAGAGAGAGAGAGAGAGAGAGAGAGAGAGAGAGAGAGAGAGAGAGAGAGAGAGAGAGAGAGAGAGAGAGAGAGAGAGAGAGAGAGAGAGAGAGAGAAGGAAAGTTTGGTTAAGAAAATACGAGAGAGTGCCAGCAAAAAGGAAGAAAACACCACAGCGAAGCAACCCTCCTCCTCGCAAGCAACCATCCTCCTCGAAAGCAATCCTCCTCCTCAAAAGCAACCATCCTCCTCGGAAGCAACCATCCTCCTCGGAAGCAACCATCCTCCTCGGAAGCAACCATCCTCCTCCAGCAACCCTCCTCCTCGGAAGCAAAAAGCAACCCTCCTCCTCGGAAGCAGCAACCATCCTCCTCAAAAGCAATCCTCCTCCTCGGAAGCAACCCTCCTCCTCAAAAGCAACCATCCTCCTCGGAAGCAACCATCCTCCTCGAAAGCAACCCTCCTCCTCGGAAGCAACCATCCTCCTCGGAAGCAACCATCCTCCTCAAAAGCAACCCTCCTCCTCAAAAGCAACCCTCCTCCTCGGAAGCAACCATCCTCCTCGAAAGCAACCATCCTCCTCAAAAGCAACCCTCCTCCTCGGAAGCAACCATCCTCCTCAAAAGCAACCCTCCTCCTCGGAAGCAACCATCCTCCTCAAAAGCAACCCTCCTCCTCGGAAGCAACCATCCTCCTCGAAAGCAACCATCCTCCTCAAAAGCAACCATCCTCCTCAAAAGCAACCATCCTCCTCAAAAGCAACCATCCTTCTCGGAAGCAACCCTCCTCCTCGGAAGCAACCATCCTCCTCAAAAGCAACCCTCCTCCTCGCAAGCAACCATCCTCCTCGCAAGCAACCATCCTCCTCAAAAGCAACCATCCTCCTCGAAAGCAACCATCCTCCTCGCAAGCAACCCTCCTCCTCGGAAGGAACCCTCCTCCTCGGAAGCAACCATCCTCCTCAAAAGCAACCCTCCTCCTCGGAAGCAACCATCCTCCTCAAAAGCAACCCTCCTCCTCGGAAGCAACCCTCCTCCTCAAAAGCAACCATCCTCCTCAAAAGCAATCCTCCTCCTCGGAAGCAACCCTCCTCCTCGGAAGCAACCCTCCTCCTCGGAAGCAACCATCCTCCTCAAAAGCAATCCTCCTCCTCGGAAGCAACCCTCCTCCTCGCAAGCAACCATCCTCCTCGGAAGCAACCATCCTCCTCGAAAGCAACCCTCCTCCTCGGAAGCAACCATCCTCCTCGAAAGCAACCCTCCTCCTCGGAAGCAACCATCCTCCTCGCAAGCAACCATCCTCCTCAAAAGCAACCATCCTCCTCGAAAGCAACCCTCCTCCTCGGAAGCAACCCTCCTCCTCGCAAGCAACCCTCCTCCTCGGAAGCAACCCTCCTCCTCGGAAGCAACCATCCTCCTCGGAAGCAACCCTCCTCCTCGGAAGCAACCATCCTCCTCAAGCAACCCTCCTCCTCGGAAAGCAACCCTCCTCCTCAACCGCAACCATCCTCCTCGAAAGCAACCCTCCTCCTCGGAAGCAACCCTCCTCCTCGGAAGCAACCCTCCTCCTCGAAAGCAACCATCCTCCTCAAAAGCAACCCTCCTCCTCGGAAGCAACCATCCTCCTCAAAAGCAACCCTCCTCCTCGAAAGCAACCATCCTCCTCGAAAGCAATCCTCCTCCTCAAAAGCAACCCTCCTCCTCGAAAGCAACCATCCTCCTCAAAAGCAATCCTCCTCCTCAAAAGCAACCCTCCTCCTCGGAAGCAACCATCCTCCTCAAAAGCAACCCTCCTCCTCAAAAGCAACCATCCTCCTCGCAAGCAACCATCCTCCTCGAAAGCAACCATCCTCCTCGAAAGCAACCATCCTCCTCGGAAGCAACCCTCCTCCTCAAAAGCAACCATCCTCCTCGCAAGCAATCCTCCTCCTCAAAAGCAACCATCCTCCTCGCAAGCAACCATCCTCCTCAAAAGCAACCATCCTCCTCGAAAGCAACCATCCTCCTCGGAAGCAACCCTCCTCCTCGCAAGCAACCATCCTCCTCAAAAGCAACCATCCTCCTCGGAAGCAACCATCCTCCTCGGAAGCAACCCTCCTCCTCGGAAGCAACCATCCTCCTCGCAAGCAACCATCCTCCTCGGAAGCAACCATCCTCCTCGGAAGCAACCATCCTCCTCGGAAGCAACCATCCTCCTCGGAAGCAACCATCCTCCTCGGAAGCAACCCTCCTCCTCGGAAGCAACCCTCCTCCTCGGAAGCAACCATCCTCCTCGGAAGCAACCATCCTCCTCGGAAGCAACCATCCTCCTCGGAAGCAACCATCCTCCTCGGAAGCAACCATCCTCCTCAAAAGCAACCCTCCTCCTCGGAAGCAACCATCCTCCTCGAAAGCAACCATCCTCCTCGAAAGCAACCATCCTCCTCGGAAGCAACCAACCACACTCCTCCTCGGAAGCAACCATCCTCCTCAGGAAGCAACCATCCTCCGGAAGCAACCATCCTCCTCGGAAGCAACCATCCTCCTCGAAAGCAATCCTCCTCCTCGAAAGCAACCATCCTCCTCGAAAGCAACCATCCTCCTCGGAAGCAACCCTCCTCCTCAAAAGCAACCATCCTCCTCGGAAGCAATCCTCCTCCTCGAAAGCAACCATCCTCCTCGGAAGCAACCCTCCTCCTCAAAAGCAACCATCCTCCTCGAAAGCAACCATCCTCCTCGGAAGCAACCATCCTCCTCGGAAGCAACCATCCTCCTCAAAAGCAACCATCCTCCTCGGAAGCAATCCTCCTCCTCGAAAGCAACCATCCTCCTCGAAAGCAACCATCCTCCTCGGAAGCAACCCTCCTCCTCAAAAGCAACCATCCTCCTCGCAAGCAACCATCCTCCTCGCAAGCAACCATCCTCCTCGCAAGCAACCATCCTCCTCGGAAGCAACCATCCTCCTCGGAAGCAACCATCCTCCTCGGAAGCAACCATCCTCCTCGGAAGCAACCATCCTCCTCGGAAGCAACCATCCTCCTCGGAAGCAACCATCCTCCTCGCAAGCAACCATCCTCCTCGCAAGCAACCATCCTCCTCGGAAGCAATCCTCCTCCTCGGAAGCAACCCTCCTCCTCGGAAGCAACCATCCTCCTCGGAAGCAACCATCCTCCTCGCAAGCAACCCTCCTCCTCGGAAGCAACCATCCTCCTCGCAAGCAACCCTCCTCCTCGGAAGCAACCATCCTCCTCGGAAGCAACCATCCTCCTCGGAAGCAACCATCCTCCTCGCAAGCAACCCTCCTCCTCGGAAGCAACCATCCTCCTCGGAAGCAACCATCCTCCTCGGAAGCAACCCTCCTCCTCGCAAGCAACCATCCTCCTCGAAAGCAATCCTCCTCCTCAAAAGCAACCCTCCTCCTCGCAAGCAACCATCCTCCTCGAAAGCAATCCTCCTCCTCAAAAGCAACCATCCTCCTCGCAAGCAACCATCCTCCTCGAAAGCAATCCTCCTCCTCAAAAGCAACCCTCCTCCTCGCAAGCAACCATCCTGCAATCATCCTCCGCCACCAGATGCAATCTCAGTATAACGAGGATATTAAGAAAAATATTCACGGGGAGAGAACATAGCCTGACAGTATAAAATTTACAATTCAATTTAAATCCTTTCTGGGATATCCATCTTCTGGACAAGCGCTCGACGGAGGGAGTAAAGGGTGGGGGATGGGGGGGGGTAAGAGGGGGAGGGAGGAAGGAGGGAGGAAGGAGGGAGGGAGGAAGGGGGAGGGAGGAAGGGGGAGGGAGGAAGGGGGAGGGAGGAAGGGGGAGGGAGGAAGGGAGGGAGGAAGGGTGGGGATGGGGGGGTAAGAGGGGGGAGGGAGGAAGGAGGTAGAGAGGAAGGGGGAGGGAGGAAGGGGAGGGAAGGAAGGGGGGAGGGAGTAAAGGAGTGGGGGATGAGGGGTAAGAGGGGAGAGAGGAAGGGGGAGGGAGTAAAGGGTGGGGGATGGGGGAGGGAGGAAAGGGGAGGAAGGGAGAGAGGAAGGGGGAGGGAGGAAGGGGGGAGGGAGTAAAGGGTGGGGGATGGGGGTAAGAGGGGGAGGGAGGAAGGGGAGGGAGGAAGGGGAGGGAGGAAGGAGGGAGGGAGGAAAGGGGGAGGGAGGAAGGGGGAGAGAGGAAGGGGGAGTAAAGGGTGAAGGGATGGGGGGAAAGAGGGGGGAGGGAGGAAGGGGGAGGGGGAGGAAGGGGGAGGGAGGAAGGGGGAGGGAGGAAGGGGGATGGGGGTAAGAGGAGGGGGAGGAAGGAGGAGGGAGAAGGGGGGAGGAGGGGGAGGAAGGAGGGAGGGAGGAAGGGGGAGGGAGGAAGGGGATGGGGGGTAAGAGGGGAGGGAGGAAAGGGAGGGAGGAAGGAGGGAGGGAGGAAGGGGGAGAGAGGGAAGGGGGAGTAAAGGGTGGGGGATGGGGGGTAAGAGGGGAGGGAGGAAGGGGAGGGAGGAAGGGGGATGGGGGTAGAGGGGAGGAGGAAGGGGGAGGGAGGAAGGAGGGAAGGGAGGAAGGGAGGTAAAGGGTGGGGGATGGGGGGGTAAGAGGGGAGGGAGGGAAGGGGGAGGAGGAAGGGAGGAGGGAGGAAGGGAGGGGAAGAGGGAGGGAGGAAGGGGGAGGGAGGAAGGGGGAGGGAGGAAGGGGGGAGGAAGGGGAGGGGAGGGAGGAAGAGGGGAGGGGAGGGAGGAAGAGGGGAGGGAGGAAGGGGGAGGGAGGAAGGGGAGGGAGGAAGGGGGATGGGGGAAGAAGGGGGAGGGAGGAAGGAGGGGGGAGGGAGGGAAGGAGGGAGGGAGGAAGGGGGAGGGAGGAAGGGGGAGGGAGGAAGGAAGGAGGGAGGGAGGGGGGAGGGAGGAAGGGGGAGGGAGGAAGGAGGGAGGGAGGAAGGGGGAGGGAGGAAGGGGGGATGGGGGGGTGAGGGAGGAAAGGAAGGGGGAGGGAGGAAGGGGGAGGGAGGAAGGGGGAGGTGGAGGGGGGGAGGGAGGGAGGGGGGAGGAGGAGGAAGGAGGGGAGGGAGGAATGGGGGAGAGGAGGGAATGGGGGAGGGAGGAAAGGGGGAGGGAGGGAGGGAGGGAGGGGGGACGAGAGGGAAGGGGGAGGGAGGAAGGGGGAGGGAGGAAGGGGGAGAGAGGAAGGGGGAGGAGGAAGGGGGAGGGAGGAGGGGGAGAGGAAGGGGGAGGGAGGAAGGGGAGGGAGGGAGGAGGGGGGGGAGGCAGGAAGGAGGGAGGGAGGAAGGAGAGAGGAAGGAAGGGAATAAGGGTGGGGGATGGGGGGTAAGGAGGGGAGAGAGGAAGGGGGAGGGAGGAAGGGGTGGGGGATGGGGGTAAGAAGGGGGAGAGGAAAGGAAGGGGGGGAGGGAGGAAGGGGGAGGGAGGAAGGGGGAGGAGGAAGGAGGGAGGGAGGAAGGGGGAGGAGGAAGGGGGGAGGAGGAAGGAGGGAGGGGTTTGAAAGCGAAAAGTGGTGGGT
>NC_091562.1:39868634-39876134 GCF_042767895.1 Penaeus vannamei
ATTTCTTCATGTACTCCCTTATACTCTCATTCCTTAACCAATTCTTATTGATTTTTAATTTTTAATCTTCCTATCTCCCCTTTCGTACACAGAAGAACAGGAGATAAAGAGAGAAAACGGGGAAACCAGACCGAACCCGCGACCCTCCGACACCGAAGCTTCGAACCGCCTCCTGCCGCTCTTCGTCAATGAGTCGTTGGTAATGATGATGCTGCGTGTGTCCCCCGGGAGGTCGCGGACTCAAAGGGGGACCGGCTCTATTGCAACTTCCATCTCATTGTTGTCGCGAAGCCTAGAGGGATCAAACTCTGGAATCAGTTCGGAAATGATCGTACGGGGAGGTAGTTGTCGCCTTTTCACGCTCGCTGCTTCGGAATACGAGGCCGAGCGGGAGATCTCTTTGCTTCGCTGTCTGTCTCGCTCTCGTCTGGGTTTCTGGCGGTGTGTCTGGGTCTCTCGGGGGCTGTCGGTAAAGCAGGGAGGGTAAAAAGAGATATTTCAATTCCATTTCTTTCTGCTGACGTACTCTCATCAATCGCCTGTATTTCAGTCCTTTAAAAATGCTTTTTTTTTTTTTTTTTCTTTTTTTTTACTTCCTTGTTTTTCCTCTAGTTTCTTTCTCCCAAATTTTCGCCGATTGCGCAAAAGATCAGTGTTTGGAATCAGAAAGAACAGCCACCCTTCCCCCCCCCCCTCCCCCTCTCCCCCCTCCCCCCCCTCCCTCGGTGTCGGATCTTTCCAGAGTTCACAAACAAGAGCTCGGGACGGGAAGCCATGTTTAAATAGGAGACAAAGGTTCCCAATTTAACTTTGGACTAATTCGATACAGGTCCTCGTCGAAACAAACTCAAATACACTCGAGCCGGCGTCACAATGGCCTTATTTACCCTTCCTTGCGCGGGCGGCGATGGTCCTTCGGGTAAGAGAACGGAGGGTCGATTCTCCCCCGCCTTCCGCCAGCCTTTGGGGTCGTCTGTTCACCCTCTGCACTAACGGTATTACGCTGCACTTGTTTGATATGAAAATGATTGTTAGGAGAGACCAAGTTGACTCATGTTTAGCCTAATCCTTTTTTCGAGGCTTAAGACTGGAGAGGGCGCTTAAGACGGGGCTGGTCAGCTGCTTGTTGTCTGTTTAGGGCAATCCCCTTTCCTGCGCCGCGTCGTCCCTGCCTCCTCCTCCTCCTGCCCCCCTGCCCTCCTATACCTTTACCGGTACCCGCTCTCCCTCTCCCTCCCCTTAATCCACCTCCTCCCTCTTCCCCCTTCCCGCTCTCTCCCCCTAATCCCCCTCCTTCCCCAACACCTCTACCCGCTCTCCCTCCCCCCTCCCCCTAATCCCCCTCCTCCCTTCCCCAACACCTCAACCCGCTCTCCCTCCCCCTCCCCCTAATCCCCCACATCCCCCCTCCCTTCCCCAACACCTCTACCCGCTCTCCCTCCCCCTCCCCCTAATCCCCCTCCTCCCTTCCCCAACACCTCTACCCGCTCTCCCTCCCCCTCCCCCTAATCCCCCTCATCCCCCCCCTTCCCCAACACCTCAACCCGCTCTCCCTCCCCCTCCCCCTAATCCCCCTCCTCCCTTCCCCAACACCTCAACCCGCTCTCCCTCCCCCCTTCCCCCACCCCCACTATCCTGTCAGCTTCCCTCCTCCTCGCAGTGAACAGTGGTAGCCAAAACCATAGAGTCTATTTTACTATGACTTTATGAAAATGAGTGAAGGTTGTGTTTTGTGATATATGTGAACTTTGAAAGAGATGTTTTGATCATACGGCTGTGTCTGTTCTTCCATGTTCTAACGTCCAGCTTCCGTTTCTAAGCCTTGTGTTCTGTGGGTGTCAGACTCACACGTTAAGTCATACACAAAAGCACATACTTACATCACACTTTTCTTTAATTTCTTATCCCTATTCCTTCTTATAAATAATGCAAAAATCTTAGTATCCAATAAAGAAAGAAACAAAGAGAAAAAACACAATTGCACAATATTATCCTTATCAATAATATTATCATTACTATTATTATTGTTATAATCAGTTTTGTTATTATCATTATCATATTTATTATCATAATTATTTTTATCATTATTATTATCATTGTTATAACTATTATTGCTATTATTGTCATTGTTGTTGTTATTATTATTATTATTATTATTATCATTATTATTATTATCATCATTATTATTATTATTATTGTTATTATTATCATTATTATTAATAGTATTAATAGTACTAGTATTATCATTATTTTTATTACTACTATTATTATTATTGACATGATGATGATGATGATGATGATGATGATAATAATGATAATATGATAATAATGATAATAATTATAATAATAATAATGTTAATAATAATGATAATAATGATGATAATAATAATAATGATAATATTGATAATGATAATGATAGTTATAATAATCATAATGATAATAATAATAATGATAATTGTTACCATTATCATTGTTATTATCATTATAATTACTATTACAGTTATCATTATTGTTGCTCTTATTCTTATTTTTATTATCATTATCATCATCGTTACCATTATTGTTACTATTATCAATATTATTATCATCATCATCATTACTATTGTCATTAGCATTATCATCATTACTGCTGTTATTATTATTAGTATTATCATCATTGCTATTATATTATTGTTATTATTGTTATTTTTATTATTATTGTTATTGTTATTATTATTGTTATTATTATTATCATTATTATTACTATCACTATTATCATTATCGTTATCATTATTGTTATTATCATTATTGTTATTACTGTTATTATCATTATCATTATTATTATCATTATTATCATCATTATTATTATTATCATTATCGTTATCATTGTTATTGATATTGTTATCATTATTGTTATTATTATCATTATTGTTATCATTATAATTATGGCTATTATTATCATTATTGTTATTATTATTATTATTATTATTATTATCATTATTATGATTTTTATCATCATGATGCTTATTGTTAATTTTATTATTAATATTTCTTTTATCATTATTATAATTATCATTATTATTATTATTATTATCATCATTATAACCATAATGATTGTTATCACTGTTATTATTGTTATTATCATTATTATCATTATCATTATATCATTATTATCACTATTATTATCATAATCATTACTATTATTTTATTATTGTTATTATTGGCATTATTATCCTTATCACAAACATTATCCCTATTATTAGTATGAGTATTCGTTGTTGTTGCTATTCTACGAATTACGAAAATCTCAAGACGTTTGATTTATTCTGCACTTTTTCTCTTACAGAAAGACACATATGAACGGTAGAATTAGATTTTTTTTTCATACCACGAAATGTAAAAAAAAAAAAAAAAATCGAAAAGTTGCAAAAAAAAAAGAAAAAAAGAAAAAGGTAAAAAAACGTCGTGGTTTTAAAAAGGAGGGAAAGAAAAATAAGAAGAAGAAAAAAAAAGAGAGAGAGGAAGTGAAGGAATAAGAAAAGAAAGTGAAAAGGTAAGAAATAAAGGAGACAAAGAGAAGTAGAGAAAAGAAAAAAAAAGAGAAAAAAGTAAGATAAAAGTGGATAGAATAACAAGAAAAACACACAATGTAACAAAAAGAGGCAGATAAAGAAAACAAAATAGATAAAAAGATAAAGAATAAGTACATAACAACAAAAATATCATCAGAAACAACAACAAAACCATGAACAACAACAACATAGAAATAACAAGAAATAAAAGCCAATGAACAAAACAACAAACACACAAACAAAAAATCCCCCACCCCCCCAAAAAAAAAATAGAAAAAAGAAAAAAAAAATGAGAAAGAAAGAAAGACAAAATCCCCCCCCTCAAAAAAAAAACAAAAAAAAACGAATAAGAGAATGGAAGAAAAGGGAGGAAAAACACGCTTATATACTCGCCCCCCCCCCCGCGAGTTCGAAATCCTGACCTCACTCCACACGGTTTCTCCCTCCCGGTTTCTCCCTCCCGGTGTATCAGATCACCCGGTTTCAGGCCCGGTCGATAAAGCTTTGCGTAATCTATAAAACGGAAAGGACGCTTGGAATATGTTTATATCTTTTTTTTTTTTTTTTCTTTCTCTCTCTCTCTCTATCTCTTTTTTAATCTTTTCTTTACATTTATTTCTCTTTGTCTGCCCCCCCTCTCTCTCTCTCTCTCTCTCCCTATCTATCTGCCTCTTTCTCTCTCTCTCTCTCTCTCTCTGCCTCCCTCCTTCACTCCCTTCCTCCATCCCTCCCTCCCCCCCCCCCCTCCCCCCCTCTCTCTCTCTTTTTTTTTTTTTTTTTTTTTTTTTTTTTTTTTTTTTGAGGGTGTAAAAGACCGGGTCAGGGGTGTGTATAGGCAGGATAAGTATGAACCTGCGTTTTGCTATTCCCGAGTGTGGGAGGGACGACACCTGGCCACTGGGGACATTCCGGGAGGAGCGAGCCTCTAATATTACGTAAGCATGCCCCAAAAGAGAGGGGGTATGCCTAAAGGAGCATTGGGTTCAGATGACTGTCTTGCCATTGGTGCAGGAGGGTGGAGATTTGGCTATTTCAGTTTGTGTGTATATATATGTATATATATATATATATATATATATATATATATATATATATATATATATATATATATATATATATATATATATATATATATATATATATATATATATATATATATATATATATATATGTATATAATGTATATATATATGTATGTATGTATATATATGTATATGTATGTATGTATGTATGTATGTATGTATGTATGTATAGAAATTTCTCTTTCTCTTTCTCTTTTGCTTTCTTTTCTTTTTTTTCGTTTCTTTTTCTTTTCTTTTCTGTTCCTTTTCCTTTTTCCATTTCTTTCTAGTTATTGATCTGTTCTTGAATTTGCGGACACGTAGAGTTCATCATTTAATAGGATTTAAATCTCGAGATACAAGTAATCTCTTCGGTACACATGGAATTAAATCGCACTGCAATGAAACAAATATTAAAAAATTATATTCAATAAAGGATTCATGACCGTGATATCATAATTATATTGGTTTGATTAGAGCAGACGCGAATTATAGAAAGAGTAAGATGATATTGCTAAGACCTTTCTTTGTCGAGGAAACAAATCAATATATGGATAGATAGATATCATATCAGATCAAGCTACATGATAATGTAGTGTATTCTCATTGGCTTTAGAAAAAAAAATACAAAGATTCCCCCCTTCGTATACACACAAATATAGAAGACTTAAAAAAAAGGAAAAGAAAAGAAAAATATATCTGTAAAGGAACCATGAAAAAAAAAAAATCCGGTCACGAATTTTACTTCAGTTAAAGAAGAATATGTACACAGCAGAGGGATTCCTACATTTCTAGCTAGAGTGTAATCTCTCCCTCTTTCTCTCTATCTCCCTCTCTCCTTAGATAGTTGGTAGATAGATAGATAGGTGAATAGGTTGATAGACAGGTAAATAAATAAATAGATGATAAGTACACAGATTAAGATAGATAGGTGAATAGGTTGATAGACAGGTAAATAAATAAGTAGATGATAAGTACACAGATTAAGATAGATAGGTGAATAGGTTGATAGACAGGTAAATAAATAAATAGATGATAAGTACACAGATTAAGATAGATAGGTGAATAGGTTGATAGACAGGTAAATAAATAAATAGATGATAAGTACACAGATTAAGATAGATAGGTGAATAGGTTGATAGACAGGTAAATAAATAAATAGATGATAAGTACACAGATTAAGATAGATAGGTGAATAGGTTGATAGACAGGTAAATAAATAAATAGATGATAAGTACACAGATTAAGATAGATAGGTGAATAGGTTGATAGACAGGTAAATGAATAAATAGATGATAAGTACACAGATTAAGATAGATAGGTGAATAGGTTGATAGACAGGTAAATAAATAAATAGATGATAAGTACACAGATTAAGATAGATAGGTGAATAGGTTGATAGACAGGTAAATAAATAAGTAGATGATAAGTACACAGATTAAGATAGATAGGTGAATAGGTTGATAGACAGGTAAATAAATAAATAGATGATAAGTACACAGATTAAGATAGATAGGTGAATAGGTTGATAGACAGGTAAATAAATAAGTAGATGATAAGTACACAGATTAAGATAGATAGGTGAATAGGTTGATAGACAGGTAAATAAATAAATAGATGATAAGTACACAGATTAAGATAGATAGGTGAATAGGTTGATAGACAGGTAAATAAATAAGTAGATGATAAGTACACAGATTAAGATAGATAGGTGAATAGGTTGATAGACAGGTAAATAAATAAGTAGATGATAAGTACACAGATTAATAAAGATAAGTCATCAACTCGTTAAATTTATATTCATTAAATAGAAATCGCATTCCTGTCTCTTTTCCATCAAAAGCTTCCTTAGCAATGTAACTACATTATAACTATAGAGGAAGATTCAAAGACAAGTTTACACCTCACTTATTTGAGAATATGAGAAAAAGCGTTAATCAAGAAAGAAAGAAAGAGCAGAACATGATGATTGAGAAATGGGGCAATGCGTTAATAAAAAAACAGACAAACGAATGAGAACTGATTGTAATGTACATGGAAAAAAAATAGGATATTGCCTATATTCAGAGACATTCATAATTCATAGATTCACATTCATTCATATTCAAAAGCGTCAATCGTAAATAAATACAAACACCGATAATGATACAGATCAAAAAAGAAAAAAAGAAAAATCAATTAACGCAAATAATCGGATTCATAATTCACAGATTCCTATTCAAAGCGTTAAGAAAAACACACACAACAACAACAACAACAACAACAACAAACAAACAAAAACAATAAAATCAAACCAGATACCGATCTTGTTCAGAACCATTCATAATTCATGATCCACATTCCTGATGGCATATACATGGTCGTGAGCTAAAGATGATGTTTGGGAGAAGGTCTAAGAGCATCGGGTTTCTCAGTGGTTCTTGCAGTGTGGCGCTGAAGGTGGCTGTAGCATAGAAGGAGGGGTCTGTCTAATCCAATAACTGGCCCAGAGAGGGAGGGAGGGAGGGAGAGGGAGGGGGAGAGGGAGGGAGGGAGGGAGGGAGAAGGAGGGAGGGAGGGAGAAGGGAGGGAGGGAGGGAGTGAGGGGGAAGGGAGGAAGGGAGGGAGGGAGAAGGAGGGAGAAGGAGGGAGGGAGAAGGAAGGAGGGAGGGAGGGAGGGAGGGAGGGAGAAGGAGAGGGAGAGGGAGAGGGAAAGGGATAAAGGGTGAGAGAGAGAGAGAGAGAGAGATAGAAAGATAAAGATAGATAGATAGAGAGAGAGAGAGAGAGAGAGAGAGAGAGAGAGAGAGAGAGAGAGAGAGAGAGAGAGAGAGAGAGAGAAGGGAGGAGAGAGGAGGGGGGAAGGAAGTTAGAATATAATTCCTCACTCTCTCTTTCTGTATTTCTCT
>NC_091562.1:39881134-39889531 GCF_042767895.1 Penaeus vannamei
TTTGACCGGCAGTCTCACCTCCTGAACGTCCTCACGCCGGTTAAACATCCTTCTCTCACCCGGACTTATTTGACCGGCAGTCTCACCTCCTGAACGTCCTCACGCCGGTTAAACATCCTTCTCTCACCCGGACTTATTTGACCGGCAGTCTCACCTCCTGAACAACCTCACGCCGGTTAAACATCCTTCTCTCACCCGGACTTATTTGACCGGCAGTCTCACCTCCTGAACGTCCTCACGCCGGTTAAACATCCTTCTCTCACCCGGACTTATTTGACCGGCAGTCTCACCTCCTGAACAACCTCACGCCGGTTAAACATCCTTCTCTCACCCGGACTTATTTGACCGGCAGTCTCATCTCCTGAACGTCCTCACGCCGGTTAAACATCTTTCTCTCACCCGGACTTATTTGACCGGCAGTCTCACCTCCTGAACGTCCTCACGCCGGTTAAACATCTTTCTCTCACCCGGACTTATTTGACCGGCAGTCTCACCTCCTGAACGTCCTCACGCCGGTTAAACATCCTTCTCTCACCCGGACTTATTTGACCGGCAGTCTCACCTCCTGAACGTCCTCTCGCCGGTTAAACATCCTTCTCTCACCCGGACTTATTTGACCGGCAGTCTCACCTCCTGAACGTCCTCACGCCGGTTAAACATCCTTCTCTCACCCGGACTTATTTGACCGGCAGTCTCACCTCCTGAACGTCCTCACGCCGGTTAAACATCCTTCTCTCATCCGGACTTATTTGACCGGCAGTCTCACCTCCTGAACGTCCTCACGCCGGTTAAACATCCTTCTCTCACCCGGACTTATTTGACCGGCAGTCTCACCTCCTGAACATCCTCACGCCGGTTAAACATCCTTCTCTCACCCGGACTTATTTGACCGGCAGTCTCACCTCCTGAACGTCCTCACGCCGGTTAAACATCCTTCTCTCATCCGGACTTATTTGACCGGCAGTCTCACCTCCTGAACGTCCTCACGCCGGTTAAACATCCTTCTCTCACCCGGACTTATTTGACCGGCAGTCTCACCTCCTGAACATCCTCACGCCGGTTAAACATCCTTCTCTCACCCGGACTTATTTGACCGGCAGTCTCACCTCCTGAACGTCCTCTCGCCGGTTAAACATCCTTCTCTCACCCGGACTTATTTGACCGGCAGTCTCACCTCCTGAACGTCCTCACGCCGGTTAAACATCCTTCTCTCACCCGGACTTATTTGACCGGCAGTCTCACCTCCTGAACGTCCTCACGCCGGTTAAACATCCTTCTCTCACCCGGACTTATTTGACCGGCAGTCTCACCTCCTGAACGTCCTCTCGCCGGTTAAACATCCTTCTCTCACCCGGACTTATTTGACCGGCAGTCTCACCTCCTGAACGTCCTCACGCCGGTTAAACATCCTTCTCTCACCCGGACTTATTTGACCGGCAGTCTCACCTCCTGAACGTCCTCACGCCGGTTAAACATCCTTCTCTCATCCGGACTTATTTGACCGGCAGTCTCACCTCCTGAACGTCCTCACGCCGGTTAAACATCCTTCTCTCACCCGGACTTATTTGACCGGCAGTCTCACCTCCTGAACATCCTCACGCCGGTTAAACATCCTTCTCTCACCCGGACTTATTTGACCGGCAGTCTCACCTCCTGAACGTCCTCTCGCCGGTTAAACATCCTTCTCTCACCCGGACTTATTTGACCGGCAGTCTCACCTCCTGAACGTCTTCACGCCGGTTAAACATCCTTCTCTCACCCGGACTTATTTGACCGGCAGTCTCACCTCCTGAACGTCCTCACGCCGGTTAAACATCCTTCTCTCACCCGGACTTATTTGACCGGCAGTCTCACCTCCTGAACGTCCTCTCGCCGGTTAAACATCCTTCTCTCACCCGGACTTATTTGACCGGCAGTCTCACCTCCTGAACATCCTCACGCCGGTTAAACATCCTTCTCTCACCCGGACTTATTTGACCGGCAGTCTCACCTCCTGAACGTCCTCTCGCCGGTTAAACATCCTTCTCTCACCCGGACTTATTTGACCGGCAGTCTCACCTCCTGAACGTCTTCACGCCGGTTAAACATCCTTCTCTCACCCGGACTTATTTGACCGGCAGTCTCACCTCCTGAAAGATCCTCACGCCGGTTAAACATCCTTCTCTCACCCGGACTTATTTGACCGGCAGTCTCACCTCCTGAACGTCCTCACGCCGGTTAAACATCCTTCTCTCACCCGGACTTATTTGACCGGCAGTCTCACCTCCTGAACGTCCTCACGCCGGTTAAACATCCTTCTCTCACCCGGACTTATTTGACCGGCAGTCTCACCTCCTGAACATCCTCACGCCGGTTAAACATCCTTCTCTCACCCGGACTTATTTGACCGGCAGTCTCACCTCCTGAACGTCCTCACGCCGGTTAAACATCCTTCTCTCACCCGGACTTATTTGACCGGCAGTCTCACCTCCTGAACGTCCTCACGCCGGTTAAACATCCTTCTCTCACCCGGACTTATTTGACCGGCAGTCTCACCTCCTGAACATCCTCACGCCGGTTAAACATCCTTCTCTCACCCGGACTTATTTGACCGGCAGTCTCACCTCCTGAACGTCCTCACGCCGGTTAAACATCCTTCTCTCACACCGGACTTATTTGACCGGCAGTCTCACCTCCTGAACGTCCTCACGCCGGTTAAACATCCTTCTCTCACCCGGACTTATTTGACCGGCAGTCTCACCTCCTGAACGTCCTCACGCCGGTTAAACATCTTTCTCTCACCCGGACTTATTTGACCGGCAGTCTCACCTCCTGAACAACCTCACGCCGGTTAAACATCCTTCTCTCACACCGGACTTATTTGACCGGCAGTCTCACCTCCTGAACGTCCTCACGCCGGTTAAACATCCTTCTCTCACCCGGACTTATTTGACCGGCAGTCTCACCTCCTGAACGTCCTCACGCCGGTTAAACATCCTTCTCTCACCCGGACTTATTTGACCGGCAGTCTCACCTCCTGAACGTCCTCACGCCGGTTAAACATCCTTCTCTCACCCGGACTTATTTGACCGGCAGTCTCACCTCCTGAACGTCCTCACGCCGGTTAAACATCCTTCTCTCACCCGGACTTATTTGACCGGCAGTCTCACCTCCTGAACGTCCTCACGCCGGTTAAACATCCTTCTCTCATCCGGACTTATTTGACCGGCAGTCTCACCTCCTGAACGTCCTCACGCCAGTTAAACATCTTTCTCTCACCCGGACTTATTTGACCGGCAGTCTCACCTCCTGAACGTCCTCACGCCGGTTAAACATCCTTCTCTCACCCGGACTTATTTGACCGGCAGTCTCACCTCCTGAACATCCTCACGCCGGTTAAACATCTTTCTCTCACCCGGACTTATTTGACCGGCAGTCTCACCTCCTGAACATCCTCACGCCGGTTAAACATCTTTCTCTCACCCGGACTTATTTGACCGGCAGTCTCACCTCCTGAACATCCTCACGCCGGTTAAACATCTTTCTCTCACCCGGACTTATTTGACCGGCAGTCTCACCTCCTGAACGTCCTCACGCCGGTTAAACATCCTTCTCTCATCCGGACTTATTTGACCGGCAGTCTCACCTCCTGAACGTCCTCACGCCGGTTAAACATCCTTCTCTCACCCGGACTTATTTGACCGGCAGTCTCACCTCCTGAACATCCTCACGCCGGTTAAACATCTTTCTCTCACCCGGACTTATTTGACCGGCAGTCTCACCTCCTGAAAGATCCTCACGCCGGTTAAACATCCTTCTCTCACCCGGACTTATTTGACCGGCAGTCTCACCTCCTGAACGTCCTCACGCCGGTTAAACATCCTTCTCTCACCCGGACTTATTTGACCGGCAGTCTCACCTCCTGAACGTCCTCACGCCGGTTAAACATCCTTCTCTCACTCTTACTTATTTGACCGGCAGTCTCACCTCCTGAACATCCTCACGCCGGTTAAACATCTTTCTCTCACCCGGACTTATTTGACCGGCAGTCTCACCTCCTGAACGTCCTCACGCCGGTTAAACATCCTTCTCTCACTCTTACTTATTTGACCGGCAGTCTCACCTCCTGAACTTCCTCACGCCGGTTAAACATCCTTCTCTCACCCGGACTTATTTGACCGGCAGTCTCACCTCCTGAACATCCTCACGCCGGTTAAACATCCTTCTCTCACCCGGACTTATTTGACCGGCAGTCTCACCTCCTGAACGTCTTCACGCCGGTTAAACATCCTTCTCTCACCCGGACTTATTTGACCGGCAGTCTCACCTCCTGAACAACCTCACGCCGGTTAAACATCCTTCTCTCACCCGGACTTATTTGACCGGCAGTCTCACCTCCTGAACGTCTTCACGCCGGTTAAACATCCTTCTCTCACCCGGACTTATTTGACCGGCAGTCTCACCTCCTGAACGTCCTCACGCCGGTTAAACATCCTTCTCTCATCCGGACTTATTTGACCGGCAGTCTCACCTCCTGAACATCCTCACGCCGGTTAAACATCCTTCTCTCACCCGGACTTATTTGACCAGCAGTCTCACCTCCTGAACGTCTTCACGCCGGTTAAACATCCTTCTCTCACCCGGACTTATTTGACCGGCAGTCTCACCTCCTGAACGTCTTCACGCCGGTTAAACATCCTTCTCTCACCCGGACTTATTTGACCGGCAGTCTCACCTCCTGAACTTCCTCACGCCGGTTAAACATCCTTCTCTCACCCGGACTTATTTGACCGGCAGTCTCACCTCCTGAACGTCCTCACGCCGGTTAAACATCCTTCTCTCACCCGGACTTATTTGACCGGCAGTCTCACCTCCTGAACGTCCTCACGCCGGTTAAACATCCTTCTCTCACCCGGACTTATTTGACCGGCAGTCTCACCTCCTGAACATCCTCACGCCGGTTAAACATCCTTCTCTCACCCGGACTTATTTGACCGGCAGTCTCACCTCCTGAACATCCTCACGCCGGTTAAACATCTTTCTCTCAACCGGACTTATTTGACCGGCAGTCTCACCTCCTGAACATCCTCACGCCGGTTAAACATCTTTCTCTCAACCGGACTTATTTGACCGGCAGTCTCACCTCCTGAACATCCTCACGCCGGTTAAACATCTTTCTCTCAACCGGACTTATTTGACCGGCAGTCTCACCTCCTGAACATCCTCACGCCGGTTAAACATCTTTCTCTCAACCGGACTTATTTGACCGGCAGTCTCACCTCCTGAACATCCTCACGCCGGTTAAACATCTTTCTCTCAACCGGACTTATTTGACCGGCAGTCTCACCTCCTGAACGTCCTCACGCCGGTTAAACATCCTTCTCTCACCCGGACTTATTTGACCGGCAGTCTCACCTCCTGAACATCCTCACGCCGGTTAAACATCCTTCTCTCACCCGGACTTATTTGACCGGCAGTCTCACCTCCTGAACATCCTCACGCCGGTTAAACATCTTTCTCTCAACCGGACTTATTTGACCGGCAGTCTCACCTCCTGAACATCCTCACGCCGGTTAAACATCTTTCTCTCACCCGGACTTATTTGACCGGCAGTCTCACCTCCTGAACGTCCTCACGCCGGTTAAACATCCTTCTCTCACCCGGACTTATTTGACCGGCAGTCTCACCTCCTGAACATCCTCACGCCGGTTAAACATCTTTCTCTCACCCGGACTTATTTGACCGGCAGTCTCACCTCCTGAACGTCCTCACGCCGGTTAAACATCCTTCTCTCACCCGGACTTATTTGACCGGCAGTCTCACCTCCTGAACTTCCTCACGCCGGTTAAACATCTTTCTCTCACCCGGACTTATTTGACCGGCAGTCTCACCTCCTGAACTTCCTCACGCCGGTTAAACATCCTTCTCTCACCCGGACTTATTTGACCGGCAGTCTCACCTCCTGAACATCCTCACGCCGGTTAAACATCCTTCTCTCACCCGGACTTATTTGACCGGCAGTCTCACCTCCTGAACTTCCTCACGCCGGTTAAACATCCTTCTCTCACCCGGACTTATTTGACCGGCAGTCTCACCTCCTGAACTTCCTCACGCCGGTTAAACATCCTTCTCTCACCCGGACTTATTTGACCGGCAGTCTCACCTCCTGAACAACCTCACGCCGGTTAAACATCCTTCTCTCACCCGGACTTATTTGACCAGCAGTCTCACCTCCTGAACGTCTTCACGCCGGTTAAACATCCTTCTCTCACCCGGACTTATTTGACCGGCAGTCTCACCTCCTGAACAACCTCACGCCGGTTAAACATCCTTCTCTCACCCGGACTTATTTGACCGGCAGTCTCACCTCCTGAACGTCTTCACGCCGGTTAAACATCCTTCTCTCACCCGGACTTATTTGACCGGCAGTCTCACCTCCTGAACGTCTTCACGCCGGTTAAACATCCTTCTCTCACCCGGACTTATTTGACCGGCAGTCTCACCTCCTGAACGTCTTCACGCCGGTTAAACATCCTTCTCTCACCCGGACTTATTTGACCGGCAGTCTCACCTCCTGAACAACCTCACGCCGGTTAAACATCCTTCTCTCACCCGGACTTATTTGACCGGCAGTCTCACCTCCTGAACGTCTTCACGCCGGTTAAACATCCTTCTCTCACCCGGACTTATTTGACCGGCAGTCTCACCTCCTGAACGTCTTCACGCCGGTTAAACATCCTTCTCTCACCCGGACTTATTTGACCGGCAGTCTCACCTCCTGAACGTCTTCACGCCGGTTAAACATCCTTCTCTCACCCGGACTTATTTGACCGGCAGTCTCACCTCCTGAACGTCTTCACGCCGGTTAAACATCCTTCTCTCACCCGGACTTATTTGACCGGCAGTCTCACCTCCTGAACAACCTCACGCCGGTTAAACATCCTTCTCTCACCCGGACTTATTTGACCGGCAGTCTCACCTCCTGAACGTCTTCACGCCGGTTAAACATCCTTCTCTCACCCGGACTTATTTGACCGGCAGTCTCACCTCCTGAAAGATCCTCACGCCGGTTAAACATCCTTCTCTCACCCGGACTTATTTGACCGGCAGTCTCACCTCCTGAACGTCTTCACGCCGGTTAAACATCCTTCTCTCACCCGGACTTATTTGACCGGCAGTCTCACCTCCTGAACAACCTCACGCCGGTTAAACATCCTTCTCTCACCCGGACTTATTTGACCGGCAGTCTCACCTCCTGAACGTCTTCACGCCGGTTAAACATCCTTCTCTCACCCGGACTTATTTGACCGGCAGTCTCACCTCCTGAACGTCTTCACGCCGGTTAAACATCCTTCTCTCACCCGGACTTATTTGACCGGCAGTCTCACCTCCTGAACGTCTTCACGCCGGTTAAACATCCTTCTCTCACCCGGACTTATTTGACCGGCAGTCTCACCTCCTGAACGTCCTCACGCCGGTTAAACATCCTTCTCTCATCCGGACTTATTTGACCGGCAGTCTCACCTCCTGAACATCCTCACGCCGGTTAAACATCCTTCTCTCACCCGGACTTATTTGACCAGCAGTCTCACCTCCTGAACGTCTTCACGCCGGTTAAACATCCTTCTCTCACCCGGACTTATTTGACCGGCAGTCTCACCTCCTGAACAACCTCACGCCGGTTAAACATCCTTCTCTCACCCGGACTTATTTGACCGGCAGTCTCACCTCCTGAACGTCTTCACGCCGGTTAAACATCCTTCTCTCACCCGGACTTATTTGACCGGCAGTCTCACCTCCTGAAAGATCCTCACGCCGGTTAAACATCCTTCTCTCACCCGGACTTATTTGACCGGCAGTCTCACCTCCTGAACGTCTTCACGCCGGTTAAACATCCTTCTCTCACCCGGACTTATTTGACCGGCAGTCTCACCTCCTGAACAACCTCACGCCGGTTAAACATCCTTCTCTCACCCGGACTTATTTGACCGGCAGTCTCACCTCCTGAACGTCTTCACGCCGGTTAAACATCCTTCTCTCACCCGGACTTATTTGACCGGCAGTCTCACCTCCTGAACGTCTTCACGCCGGTTAAACATCCTTCTCTCACCCGGACTTATTTGACCGGCAGTCTCACCTCCTGAACGTCTTCACGCCGGTTAAACATCCTTCTCTCACCCGGACTTATTTGACCGGCAGTCTCACCTCCTGAGCATCCTCACGCCGGTTAAACATCCTTCTCTCACTCTTACTTATTTGACCGGCAGTCTCACCTCCTGAACGTCCTCACGCCGGTTAAACATCCTTCTCTCACCCGGACTTATTTGACCGGCAGTCTCACCTCCTGAACAACCTCACGCCGGTTAAACATCCTTCTCTCACCCGGACTTATTTGACCGGCAGTCTCACCTCCTGAAC
>NC_091562.1:39892531-39910031 GCF_042767895.1 Penaeus vannamei
GAAGTGAAGCAGGCGGAGGAGGTGAGGAAGAGGGAGAGGAAGGGGG
This sequence comes from Penaeus vannamei, assembly GCF_042767895.1. Classification (NCBI taxonomy): domain Eukaryota; kingdom Metazoa; phylum Arthropoda; class Malacostraca; order Decapoda; family Penaeidae; genus Penaeus; species Penaeus vannamei. The sequence goes on from NC_091562.1 coordinate 39,892,578, forward strand.
GAGGGAAAGAGGGAGGACTGGGGGTGATGGGGGAGGGAGGAGGTGGTGGCGGTGGAGGTGGAAGCTAAAAAGGCAAAAAAAATAGTCCATGAATAGGTAAAGTGGAGATAGAGATGGTAAGAGGAACAGGGGAGAAAGAAGGAGAGATAGAAGATAATGAGAGACAAGAAAAGCAAGGATAGGAAGAAGAGAATAAAGAAAAATGATGAAGATGAGGAAGAGGAAATGGGGAAGGAGGGGAGGGGGGTTGATAATAGGCTGAATAAGGGTGAGGAGGGAAAGAAGGATGAGGACAAGGAGGATGGAAGAAGAAGGAAGGAGAAAGAAGTGGAGGAAGGAGGAGGAAGATGAGGAAAATGCAGAGGAGGAGGAGGAGGAAGAGAATGAAAAGAAGAAGGAGGAGGAAGGGGAAAGAAAAGAAAAAGGAGGAGGAGGAAGAAAAGAAAAGGGAGGAGGAGGAAGAAGGGAATAAAGAGGAGGAGAAGGAGGAAGAGAAGATAAACAGAAAACGAAGAGAAAAGAAAAAGTTATAAAGAAAAGCGACAAGGAAAAGACGCATAAAACGGGAATAGAGAAAATAAAAGAAAACGAAAATAACTATAGACACTCAATCTATCAAATCGAAAACGTAATTGAAAGATTGTCGATAATTAAGTGAATATAACACATCCGAATAACCCCATTGTATCAAAATAATTATCATCGCCAACATGTCAGTTATCAAATGATTATCGTCAGCAATCTGTCAGCCTGTCATTAATCAGCGAGAACCTGTCAAGTACCTTCTTAGACTCGCGAAGGAAAGAAAGAATAATAGTAGTAATGATGATGATGATAATGATAGTAATAATAATAATGATAGGGATGATAATGATAATGATAATAATAATAATAATAATAATGATAATAATGATAATAACAATAATGATAATGATAGTAATGATAATAATAATAATAATAATAATAATAGTAATAATAGTAATAACAATAATAATAATGATAATAGTAATAATAATAATGATGATAATGATGGTAATATTGATTATAGTAATGATAATAATAATTACAATAATGATAGTAATGATAATAGTGATGATAATAATGATAATGATAATACTGATAATGATGATGATGGTAATGATGATAATAACAATGATAATGATAATAATCTTAGTAATGATAATGGGAATGATAATGAAATAATGATAATGATCATAATAGTGATAATAATGACAATAGTAATGATGATAATGTTAATATAAAAAGTTCCTTTTTATTATATAAAAAGAAACCAACAAAATCAAGAATATAATCCAATTCAAAAAGTAGATAATATTAAGATAATTATTTAAAAAACAGACAAAGAAAATAATCTAATTAAACAAGATAGATAATAACTAAGATAAATATATAAAAAAAGTAAAAGCTAGACAAAGAATATAATCTAATTAAAAAAGTAAATAACTAAGATGAATATAAAAGAAAAATAAAAAAAAATCAATAAATAATATTAAATAGATGAAAAAAACAGACAAATAATTTTTTAAAAATCAATCAATAAATAATATTAAATAGATGAAAAACAAATAGACTCAAAGAAAACCATCCGATAAAGACGGGAGGAAGTGAAAAGTGCGAAGGTCACGGTGTGTAAACATTGTAATACTGAAAGATGGCGACCTCGACGTTGACATATTCGATGTGGTGGCCGCTGTCCCTTCCCGTCGGGTTTTCTCTTATTTCTCTTCGTGTGCGTTGACGTGTGCGGCCTTATGGATGTACACACGCACCTCTCCTCCCCCCCCCCTCATTTTTTTTTTTTTTTTTTATGCCTCCCTCCCGTTCTCTACGCGTCTCTCTACCCATCCCCTGCCTCCCTTCTTTCTATGCCTCACTCTTATCTATTCTCCCTTTCTACCCCTTTCCCCGCCTCCCCTCTCTGCCGCTACCCCGCCCCCCTCTCTACCCATCTCCCTTCTCTATCCCCCCTTCCTTCCCCCTCTCTATCCACCTTCCCCTCTCTACCCCTCCAGTGCTTCCCTCCTCTCTATTCCCTTCTCTCTACCCCTCCCCCGCCTCCCCCATCTCTATACCCCCTCCCCTCTTAACCCCCTCCTTCCCTCTCTAACCCCCCTTTTCCTCTCTATCCCCCCCTCTCTCTCCCTCCCCTCCTTATCCCTCTTTATATTATGGTGTAATAAGGAAATAACACAAGGAAATAACATGGCACAGTTATGTTTGATCTGTGAATAGGAATATGCATAGTCTGTATACTTATATATACATACACACACTTATAGATTGCTAGATAGATGTGTATGTGTATATATGTGTGTGATATGTATATTTATATGTGTGTATATGCATAAGCATTTGAATATATGTATATGTACGTATATGAACGCACCATCTTCTTCATATATGTTCACACGGGTAACTATCAGAAAATTATATACATAGAAAATTATTAAACATCCAACTCTTCTAAATTATATGATATGACGAAAACATACATAGATGAATTACGCACATACAGTAGGTCTACATATCCATGCATGTGTATATGTGCGTGAATACTGAGAGATGGAAAGATATATCGATAGACAAATATCTAGAAAGATAGATAGATAGATCGATAGGTAGATAGATACGTACATACATACATACATAGTAAATAGATAGATAGACAAATATCTAGAAAGATAGATAGATAGATCGATAGGTAGATAGATACGTACATACATACATACATAGTAAATAGGTAGATAGACAGACAGACAAATATCTAGAAAGATAGATCGATAAGTAGACAGATACGTACATACATACATACCTAGTAAATAGATAGATAGATAGACAGACAAATATCTAGAAAGATAAGTAGATAGATCGATAAGTAGATAGATACGTACATACATACATACCTAGTAAATAGATAGATAGATAGACAGACAAATATCTAGAAAGATAAGTAGATAGATCGATAAGTAGATAGATACGTACATACATACATACCTAGTAAATAGATAGATAGATAGACAGACAAATATCTAGAAAGATAAGTAGATAGATCGATAGGTAGATAGATACGTACATACATACATAGTAAATAGATAGATAGACAGACAGACTGACACACAGTAGACATAAACATCCGCTTGGTCAGTCTGCCTCCGTATGAATACAAGTATGAGTAACAAATGATGAGTAAGGGTCATAGGGTGTCAGGAAGGGGGGTAGGGGGATGAGGAAGGGTGTAGGGGGGGGGCGAGGGAGGGGGTAGGGGGATGAGGAAGGGTGCAGGGGGGTGAAGGAGGGGGTAGGGGAATGAGGAAAGGGCGAGTGGGAGGGGGGGGGGAGGAATGAGGAAAGAGGGTAGGGGGAGCGAAGAGAGGGTTGGGGGGGGGCCGAGGAGGAGGGTAAGGGGGGAGGAGGGGGTGCGATTTTTCTCCCGCTGCCACGTGTTATTTGTGGTCGTCGGCGGCGCGAGGTGATGGATTGAATTACAGGGTGGGGAAACGGCGGAGGTGATGGTGAGGGGGGGTGAGGGGGGAGGTGGAGGGGTAGGGGGAAAGGGATGGGGGAGGGGAAACGGCGGAGGTGATGGTGAGGGGGGGTGAGGGGGGAGGTGGAGGGGTAGGGGGAAAGGGATGGGGGAGGGGAAACGGCGGAGGTGATGATGAGGGGGGGTGAGGGGGGAGGTGGAGGGGTAGGGGGAAAGGGATGGGGGAGGGGAAACGGCGGAGGTGATGGTGAGGGGGGGGGGTGAGGGGGATGGGGAGGTGTAGGGGGAAAAGGGATGGGGGAGGGGAAACGGCGGAGGTGATGGTGAGAGGGGGGGTGAGGGGGGAGGTGTAGGGGGAAAAGGGATGGGGGAGGAGAAACGGCGGAGGTGATGGTGAGAGGGGGGGGTGAGGGGGGAGGTGGAGGGGGAAAAGGGATGGGGGAGGGGAAACGGCGGAGGTGATGGTGAGGGGGGGGTGAGGGGGAAAAGGGATGGGGGAGGGGAAACGGCGAAGGTGGTGGTGAGAAGGGGGGGTGAGGGGGGAGGTGGAGGGGGAAAAGGGATGGGGGAGGGGAAACGGCGGAGGTGATGGTGAGGGGGGGGTGAGGGGGGAGGTGGAGGTGATGGTGAGGGGGGGGTGAGGGGGGAGGTGGAGGGGGAAAAGGGATGGGGGAGGGGAAACGGCGGAGGTGATGGTGAGGGGGGGGGTGAGGGGGGAGGTGGAGGGAGAAAAGGGATGGGGGAGGGGAAACGGCGGAGGTGATGGTGAGGGGGGGGGGTGAGGGGGGAGGTGGAGGGGAAACGGCGGAGGTGATGGTGAGGGGGGGGGTGAAGGGGGGTGGAGGGGGAAAAGGGATGGGGGAGGGGAAACGGCGGAGGTGATGGTGAGGGGGGGGGTAAGGGGGGAGGTGGAGGGGGAAAAGGGATGGGGGAGGGGAAACGGCGGAGGTGATGGTGAGGGGGGGGTGAGGGGGGAGGTGGAGGGGGAAAAGGGATGGGGGAGGGGAAACGGCGGAGGTGATGGTGAGGGGTGGGGGTGAGGGGGGAGGTGAAGGGGGAAAAGGGATGGGGGAGGGGAAACGGCGGAGGTGATGGTGAGGGGGGGGTGAGGGGGGAGGTGGAGGGGGAAAAGGGATGGGGGAGGGGAAACGGCGGAGGTGATGGTGAGGGGGGGGTGAGGGGGGAGGTGGAGGGGGAAAAGGGATGGGGGAGGGGAAACGGCGGAGGTGATGGTGAGGGGGGAGGTGGAGGGGGGGGATGAGGGGGGAGGTGGAGGGGGAAAAGGGATGGGGGAGGGGAAACGGCGGAGGTGATGGTGAGGGGGGGGGATGAGGGGGGAGGTGGAGGGGGAAAAGGGATGGGGGAGGGGAAACGGCGGAGGTGATGGTGAGGGGGGGGTGAGGGGGGAGGTGGAGGGGGAAAAGGGATGGGGGAGGGGAAACGGCGGAGGTGATGGTGAGGGGGGGGTGAGGGGGGAGGTGGAGGGGGAAAAGGGATGGGGGAGGGGAAACGGCGAAGGTGGTGGTGAGAAGGGGGGGTGAGGGGGGAGGTGGAGGGGGAAAAGGGATGGGGGAGGGGAAACGGCGGAGGTGATGGTGAGGGGAGGGGTGAGGGGGGAGGTGGAGGGGGAAAAGGGATGGGGGAGGGGAAACGGCGGAGGTGATGGTGAGGGGGGGGGTGAGGGGGGAGGTGGAGGGGGAAAAGGGATGGGGGAGGGGAAACGGCGGAGGTGATGGTGAGGGGGGGGGTGAGGGGGGAGGTGGAGGGAGAAAAGGGATGGGGGAGGGGAAACGGAGGAGGTGATGGTGAGGGGGGGGTGAGGGGGGAGGTGGAGGGGAAACGGCGGAGGTGATGGTGAGGGGGGGTGAGGGGGGAGGTGGAGGGGGAAAAGGGATGGGGGAGGGGAAACGGAGGAGGTGATGGTGAGAGGGGGGTGAGGGGGGAGGTGGAGGGGGAAAAGGGATGGGGGAGGGGAAACGGAGGAGGTGATGGTGAGAGGGGGGTGAGGGGGGAGGTGGAGGGGGAAAAGGGATGGGGGAGGGGAAACGGCGGAGGTGATGGTGAGGGGGGGGTGAGGGGGGAGGTGGAGGGGGAAAAGGGATGGGGGAGGGGAAACGGCGGAGGTGATGGTGAGAGGGGGAGGAGTGAGGGGGGAGGTGGAGGGGGAAAAGGGATGGGGGAGGGGAAACGGCGGAGGTGATGGTGAGGGGGGGGGTGAGGGGGGAGGTGGAGGGGGAAAAGGGATGGGGGAGGGGAAACGGCGGAGGTGATGGTGAGGGGGGGGTGAGGGGGGAGGTGGAGGGGGAAAAGGGATGGGGGAGGGGAAACGGCGGAGGTGATGGTGAGGGGGGGGGTGAGGGGGGAGGTGGAGGTGGAAAAGGGATGGGGGAGGGGAAACGGCGGAGGTGATGGTGAGAGGGGGGGTGAGGGGGGAGGTGGAGGGGGAAAAGGGATGGGGGAGGGGAAACGGCGGAGGTGATGGTGAGAGGGGGGGTGAGGGGGGAGGTGTAGGGGGAAAAGGGATGGGGAAGGGGGAGGGAGGAAGGGGTGGAGGGTTAGGGGCATGGGGAAGGTGGAGGGAAAGGGGGAAAAGGGATGGGGGAGGGGAAACGGCGGAGGTGATGGTGAGAGGGGGGGTGAGGGGGGAGGTGTAGGGGGAAAAGGGATGGGGGAGGAGAAACGGCGGAGGTGATGGTGAGAGGGGGGGGTGAGGGGGGAGGTGGAGGTGATGGTGAGGGGGGGGTGAGGGGGGAGGTGTAGGGAGAAAAGGGATGGGGGAGGGGAAACGGCGGAGGTGATGGTGAGGGGGGGGTGAGGGGGGAGGTGGAGGTGATGGTGAGGGGGGGGTGAGGGGGGAGGTGTAGGGAGAAAAGGGATGGGGGAGGGGAAACGGCGGAGGTGATGGTGAGGGGGGGGGTGAGGGGGAAGGGGAGGGGAAACGGCGGAGGTGATGGTGAGAGGGGGGGGTGAGGGGGAAGGGGAGGGGAAACGGCGGAGGTGATGGTGAAGGGGGGGGTGAGGGGGAAGGGGAGGGGAAACGGCGGAGGTGATGGTGAGAGGGGGAGGGGGGAGGGGGGAGGTGGAGGAGAAGGGGGAAAAGGGATGGGGGAGGGGAAACGGCGGAGGTGATGGTGAGAGGGGGAGGGGTGAGGGGGGAGGTGGAGGTGTAGAGGGAAAAGGGATGGGGAGGGGAAACGGCGGAGGTGATGGTGAGAGGGGGAGGGGGGAGGGGGGAGGTGGAGGAGAAGGGGGGAAAGGGATGGGGGAGGGGAAACGGCGGAGGTGATGGTAAGGGGGGGGGTGAGGGGGGAGGTGGAGGTGTAGAGGGAAAAGGGATGGGGAGGGGAAACGGCGGAGGTGATGGTGAGGGGGGGGGGGTGAGGGGGGAGGTGGAGGTGTAGAGGGAAAAGGGATGGGGAGGGGAAACGGCGGAGGTGATGGTGAGAGGGGGAGGGGGGAGGGGGGAGGTGGAGGTGTAGGGGGGAAAGGGATGGGGGAGGGGAAACGGCGGAGGTGATGGTGAGACGGGGAGGGGTGAGGGGGGAGGTGGAGGTGTAGAGGGAAAAGGGATGGGGAGGGGAAACGGCGGGGGTGATGGTGAGAGGGGGAGGGGGGAGGTGGAGGTGTAGAGGGAAAAGGGATGGGGAGGGGAAACGGCGGAGGTGATGGTGAGAGGGGGGGTGAGGGGGGAGGTGGAGGGGGAAAAGGGATGGGGGAGGGGAAACGGCGGAGGTGATGGTGAGAGGGGGAGGGGTGAGGGGGGAGGTGGAGGTGTAGAGGGAAAAGGGATGGGGAGGGGAAACGGCGGAGGTGATGGTGAGAGGGGGAGGGGTGAGGGGGGAGGTGGAGGGGGAAAAGGGATGGGGGAGGGGAAACGGCGGAGGTGATGGTGAGAGGGGGAGGAGTGAGGGGGGAGGTGGAGGGGGAAAAGGGATGGGGGAGGGGAAACGGCGGAGGTGATGGTGAGAGGGGGAGGAGTGAGGGGGGAGGTGGAGGGGGAAAAGGGATGGGGGAGGGGAAACGGCGGAGGTGATGGTGAGAGGGGGAGGGGGGAGGGGGGAGGTGGAGGGGGAAAAGGGATGGTGGAGGGGAAACGGCGGAGGTGATGGTGAGAGGGGGAGGAGTGAGGGGGGAGGTGGAGGGGGAAAAGGGATGGGGGAGGGGAAACGGCGGAGGTGATGGTGAGAGGGGGAGGAGTGAGGGGGGAGGTGGAGGGGGAAAAGGGATGGGGGAGGGGAAACGGCGGAGGTGATGGTGAGAGGGGGAGGGGGGAGGGGGGAGGTGGAGGGGGAAAAGGGATGGGGGAGGGGAAACGGCGGAGGTGATGGTGAGAGGGGGAGGGGTGAGGGGGGAGGTGGAGGTGTAGAGGGAAAAGGGATGGGGAGGGGAAACGGCGGAGGTGATGGTGAGAGGGGGGGTGAGGGGGGGAGGTGGAGGTGTAGGGGGAAAAGGGATGGGGGAGGGGAAACGGCGGAGGTGGTGGTGAAAGGGGGAGGGGGGAGGGGGAAAAGGGATGGGGGAGGGGAAACGGCGGAGGTGATGGTGAGAGGGGGGGAGGGGGGGGAAAGGGATGGGGGAGGGGAAACGGCGGAGGTGATGGTGAGAGGGGGAGGGGTGAGGGGGGAGGTGTAGGGGGGAAAGGGATGGGGGAGGGGAAACGGCGGAGGTGATGGTGAGAGGGGGAGGGGTGAGGGGGGAGGTGGAGGTGTAGAGGGAAAAGGGATGGGGAGGGGAAACGGCGGAGGTAATGGTGAGAGGGGGAGGGGTGAGGGGGGAGGTGTAGGGGGAAAAGGGATGGGGGAAGGGAAACGGCGGAGGTGATGGTGAGAGAGGGGGAGGGGGGAGGGGGAAAAGGGATGGGGGAGGGGAAACGGCGGAGGTGATGGTGAGAGGGGGGGAGGGGGAGGGGGAAAAGGGATGGGGGAGGGGAAACGGCGGAGGTGATGGTGAGAGGGGGGGAGGGGGGAGGGGGAAAAGGGATGGGGGAGGGGAAACGGCGGAGGTGATGGTGAGAGGGGGGGAGGGGGGAGGGGGAAAAGGGATGGGGGAGGGGAAACGGCGGAGGTGATGGTGAGAGGGGGGGAGGGGGGAGGGGGAAAAGGGATGGGGGAGGGGAAACGGCGGAGGTGATGGTGAGAGGGGGGGAGGGGGGAGGGGGAAAAGGGATGGGGGAGGGGAAACGGCGGAGGTGATGGTGAGAGGGGGAGGAGTGAGGGGGGAGGTGGAGGGGGAAAAGGGATGGGGGAGGGGAAACGGCGGAGGTGATGGTGAGAGGGGAGGAGTGAGGGGGGAGGTGGAGGGGGAAAAGGGATGGGGGAGGGGAAACGGCGGAGGTGATGGTGAGAGGGGGAGGAGTGAGGGGGGAGGTGGAGGGGGAAAAGGGATGGGGGAGGGGAAACGGCGGAGGTGATGGTGAGAGGGGGGGAGGGGGGAGGGGGAAAAGGGATGGGGGAGGGGAAACGGCGGAGGTGATGGTGAGAGGGGGAGGGGTGAGGGGGTAGGTGTAGGGGGAAAAGGGATGGGGGAGGGGAAACGGCGGAGGTGATGGTGAGAGGGGGGGTGAGGGGGGGAGGTGGAGGTGTAGGGGGAAAAGGGATGGGGGAGGGGAAACGGCGGAGGTGATGGTGAGAGGGGGAGGGGGGAGGGGGGGAGGTGGGGGAAGGGGGAAAAGGGATGGGGGAGGGGAAACGGCGGAGGTGATGGTGAGAGGGGGAGGGGTGAGGGGGGAGGTGTAGGGGGAAAAGGGATGGGGGAGGGGAAACGGCGGAGGTGATGGTGAGAGGGGGGGTGAGGGGGGGAGGTGGAGGTGTAGGGGGAAAAGGGATGGGGGAGGGGAAACGGCGGAGGTGATGGTGAGAGGGGGGGAGGGGGGAGGGGGAAAAGGGATGGGGGAGGGGAAACGGCGGAGGTGATGGTGAGAGGGGGGGAGGGGGGAGGGGGAAAAGGGATGGGGGAGGGGAAACGGCGGAGGTGATGGTGAGAGGGGGGAGGGGGGAGGGGGAAAAGGGATGGGGGAGGGGAAACGGCGGAGGTGATGGTGAGAGGGGGGGAGGGGGGAGGGGGAAAAGGGATGGGGGAGAGGAAACGGCCGAGGTGATGGTGAGAGGGGGGGAGGGGGGAGGGGGAAAAGGGATGGGGGAGGGGAAACGGCGGAGGTGATGGTGAGAGGGGGAGGGGTGAGGGGGGAGGTGTAGGGGGGAAAGGGATGGGGGAGGGGAAACGGCGGAGGTGATGGTGAGAGGGGGAGGGGTGAGGGGGGAGGTGTAGGGGGAAAAGGGATGGGGGAGGGGAAACGGCGGAGGTGATGGTGAGAGGGGGAGGGGGGAGAGGGGAGGTGTAGGGGGAAAAGGGATGGGGGAGGGGAAACGGCGGAGGTGATGGTGAGAGGGGGAGGGGTGAGGGGGGAGGTGGAGGGGGAAAAGGGATGGGGGAGGGGAAACGGCGGAGGTGATGGTGAGAGGGGGAGGGGTGAGGGGGGAGGTGGAGGGGGAAAAGGGATGGGGAGGGGAAACGGCGGAGGTGATGGTGAGAGGGGGAGGGGTGAGGGGGGAGGTGGAGGGGGAAAAGGGATGGGGGAGGGGAAACGGCGGAGGTGATGGTGAGAGGGGGAGGGGGGAGAGGGGAGGTGTAGGGGGAAAAGGGATGGGGGAGGGGAAACGGCGGAGGTGATGGTGAGAGGGGGAGGGGTGAGGGGGGAGGTGGAGGGGGAAAAGGGATGGGGGAGGGGAAACGGCGGAGGTGATGGTGAGAGGGGGGGGTGAGGGGTGAGGGGGGAGGTGGAGGGGGAAAAGGGATGGGGGAGGGGAAACGGCGGAGGTGATGGTGAGAGGGGGAGGGGTGAGGGGGGAGGTGGAAGGGGAAAAGGGATGGGGGAGGGGAAACGGCGGAGGTGATGGTGAGAGGGGGGGTGAGGGCGCAGGTGGAGGGGGAAAAGGGATGGGGGAGGGGAAACGGCGGAGGTGATGGTGAGAGGGGGGGTGAGGGCGCAGGTGGAGGGGGAAAAGGGATGGGGGAGGGGAAACGGCGGAGGTGATGGTGAGAGGGGGAGGGGTGAGGGGGGAGGTGGAGGGGGAAAAGGGATGGGGGAGGGGAAACGGCGGAGGTGATGGTGAGAGGGGGGGTGAGGGGGGAGGTGGAGGGGGAAAAGGGATGGGGAGGGGAAACGGCGGAGGTGATGGTGAGAGGGGGGGTGAGGGGGGAGGTGGAGGGGGAAAAGGGATGGGGAGGAGAAACGGCGGAGGTGATGGTGAGAGGGGGAGGGGTGAGGGGGGAGGTGGAGGGGGAAAAGGGATGGGGGAGGGGAAACGGCGGAGGTGATGGTGAGAGGGGGAGGGGTGAGGGGGGAGGTGGAGGGGGAAAAGGGATGGGGGAGGGGAAACGGCGGAGGTGATGGTGAGAGGGGGGGTGAGGGGGGAGGTGGAGGGGGAAAAGGGATGGGGGAGGGGAAACGGCGGAGGTGATGGTGAGAGGGGGGTGAGGGGGGAGGTGGAGGGGGAAAAGGGATGGGGAGGGGAAACGGCGGAGGTGATGGTGAGAGGGGGGGTGAGGGGGGAGGTGGAGGGGGAAAAGGGATGGGGAGGGGAAACGGCGGAGGTGATGGTGAGAGGGGGGTGAGGGGGGAGGTGGAGGGGGAAAAGGGATGGGGGAGGGGAAACGGCGGAGGTGATGGTGAGAGGGGGGGTGAGGGGGGAGGTGTAGGGGGAAAAGGGATGGGGAGGGGAAACGGCGGAGGTGATGGTGAGAGGGGGGGTGAGGGGGGAGGTGGAGGGGGAAAAGGGATGGGGAGGAGAAACGGCGGAGGTGATGGTGAGAGGGGGGGTGAGGGGGGAGGTGGATGGGGAAAAGGGATGGGGGAGGGGAAACGGCGGAGGTGATGGTGAGAGGGGGGGTGAGGGGGGAGGTGGAGGGGGAAAAGGGATGGGGAGGGGAAACGGCGGAGGTGATGGTGAGAGGGGGGGTGAGGGGGGAGGTGTAGGGGGAAAAGGGATGGGGAGGGGAAACGGCGGAGGTGATGGTGAGAGGGGGGGTGAGGGGGGAGCTGGAGGGGGAAAAGGGATGGGGGAGGGGAAACGGCGGAGGTGATGGTGAGAGGGGGGTGAGGGGGGAGGTGGAGGGGGAAAAGGGATGGGGAGGGGAAACGGCGGAGGTGATGGTGAGAGGGGGGGTGAGGGGGGAGGTGGAGGGGGAAAAGGGATGGGGGAGGGGAAACGGCGGAGGTGATGGTGAGAGGGGGAGGGGTGAGGGGGGAGGTGGAGGGGGAAAAGGGATGGGGGAGGGGAAACGGCGGAGGTGATGGTGAGAGGGGGAGGGGTGAGGGGGGAGGTGGAGGGGGAAAAGGGATGGGGGAGGGGAAACGGCGGAGGTGATGGCGAGAGGGGGGGAGGGGTGAGGGGGGAGGTGGAGGTGTAGGGGGAAAAGGGATGGGGGAGGGGAAACGGCGGAGGTGATGGTGAGAGGGGGAGGGGTGAGGGGGGAGGTGGAGGGGGAAAAGGGATGGGGGAGGGGAAACGGCGGAGGTGATGGTGAGAGGGGGAGGGGTGAGGGGGGAGGTGGAGGGGGAAAAGGGATGGGGGAGGGGAAACGGCGGAGGTGATGGCGAGAGGGGGGGAGGGGTGAGGGGGGAGGTGGAGGTGTAGGGGGAAAAGGGATGGGGGAGGGGAAACGGCGGAGGTGATGGTGAGAGGGGGAGGGGTGAGGGGGGAGGTGGAGGGGGAAAAGGGATGGGGGAGGGGAAACGGCGGAGGTGATGGTGAGAGGGGGAGGGGTGAGGGGGGAGGTGGAGGGGGAAAAGGGATGGGGGAGGGGAAACGGCGGAGGTGATGGTGAGAGGGGGAGGGGTGAGGGGGAAAAGGGATGAGGGAGGGGAAACGGCGGAGGTGATGGTGAGGGGGGGGGTGAGGGGGAAGGGGAGGGGAAACGGCGGAGGTGATGGTGAGGGGGGGGGACGGGGGTGAGGGGGGAGGTGGAGGTGTAGGGGGAAAAGGGATGGGGGAGGGGAAACGGCGGAGGTGATGGTGAGGGGGGGGACGGGGGTGAGGGGGGAGGTGGAGGGGGAAAAGGGATGGGGGAGGGGAAACGGCGGAGGTGATGGTGAGAGGGGGAGGGGTGAGGGGGGAGGTGGAGGGGGAAAAGGGATGGGGGAGGGGAAACGGCGGAGGTGATGGTGAGAGGGGGAGGGGTGAGGGGGGAGGTGGAGGGGGAAAAGGGATGGGGGAGGGGAAACGGCGGAGGTGATGGTGAGAGGGGGAGGGGTGAGGGGGGAGGTGTAGGGGGGAAAGGGATGGGGAGGGGAAACGGCGGAGGTGATGGTGAGAGGGGGGGTGAGGGGGGAGGGGGAGGTGGAGGTGGAGGGGGAAGAGGGACGGGGGAGGGGAAACGGCGGAGGTGATGGTGAGAGGGGGAGGGGTGAGGGGGGAGGTGGAGGGGGAAGAGGGACGGGGGAGGGGAAACGGCGGAGGTGATGGTGAGAGGGGGAGGGGTGAGGGGGGAGGTGGAGGGGGAAAAGGGATGGGGAGGGGAAACGGCGGAGGTGATGGTGAGAGGGGGGGTGAGGGGGGAGGTGGAGGGGGAAAAGGGATCGGGGAGGGGAAACGGCGGAGGTGATGGTGAGAGGGGGAGGGGTGAGGGGGGAGGTGTAGGGGGAAAAGGGATGGGGGAGGGGAAACGGCGGAGGTGATGGTGAGAGGGGGAGGGGGAGGGGGGAGGTGGAGGGGGAAAAGGGATGGGGGAGGGGAAACGGCGGAGGTGATGGTGAGAGGGGGAGGGGTGAGGGGGGAGGTGGAGGGGGAAGAGGGACGGGGGAGGGGAAACGGCGGAGGTGATGGTGAGAGGGGGAGGGGTGAGGGGGGAGGTGGAGGGGGAAGAGGGACGGGGGAGGGGAAACGGCGGAGGTGATGGCGAGAGGGGGAGGGGTGAGGGGGGAGGTGGAGGGGGAAGAGGGACGGGGGAGGGGAAACGGCGGAGGTGATGGTGAGAGGGGGAGGGGTGAGGGGGGAGGTGGAGGGGGAAAAGGGATGGGGGAGGGGAAACGGCGGAGGTGATGGTGAGAGGGGGAGGGGTGAGGGGTGAGGTGTAGGGGGAAAAGGGATCGGGGAGGGGAAACGGCGGAGGTGATGGTGAGAGGGGAGGGTGAGGGGGGGAGGGAAAAGGGGGAGGGGAAACGGCGGAGGATGACGAGAGGGGGAGGGGTGAGGGGAGGTGGAGGGGAAAAGGGATGGGGAGGGGAAACGGCGGATGATGGCGAGAGGGGGAGGGGGTGAGGGGGGAGGTGGTGGGGAAAAGGGATGGGGAGGGGAAACGGCGGAGGGTGATGGTGAGAGGGGAGGGCAGGGGGGAGGTGGAGGGGGAAGAGGGATGGGGGAGGGGAAACGGCGGAGGTGATGGCGAGAGGGGGAGGGGTGAGGGGGGAGGTGGAGGGGGAAGAGGGACGGGGGAGGGGAAACGGCGGAGGTGATGGCGAGAGGGGGAGGGGGTGAGGGGGAGGTGGAGGGGGAAGAGGGACGGGGGAGGGGAAACGGCGGAGGTGATGGTGAGAGGGGGAGGGGTGAGGGGGGAGGTGGAGGGGGAAGAGGGACGGGGGAGGGGAAACGGCGGAGGTGATGGCGAGAGGGGGAGGGGTGAGGGGGAGAGGTGGAGGGGGAAGAGGGACGGGGGAGGGGAAACGGCGTGAGGTGATGGCGAGAGGGGGGGGGTGAGGGGGGAGGTGGAGGGGGAAAAGGGATGGGGGAGGGGAAACGGCGGAGGTGATGGTGAGAGGGGGAGGGGTGAGGGGGGAGGTGGAGGGGGAAAAGGGATGGGGGAGGGGAAACGGCGGAGGTGATGGCGAGAGGGGGGGGGTGAGGGGGGAGGTGGAGGGGGAAAAGGGATGGGGGAGGGGAAACGGCGGAGGTGATGGCGAGAGGGGGGGGTGAGGGGGGAGGTGGAGGGGGAAAAGGGACGGGGGAGGGGAAACGGCGGAGGTGATGGCGAGAGGGGGGGGGTGAGGGGGGAGGTGGAGGGGGAAAAGGGATGGGGGAGGGGAATTACGGCGGAGGTGATGGCGAGAGGGGGAGGGGTGAGGGGGGAGGTGGAGGGGGAAGAGGTGGACGGGGGAGGGGAAACGGCGGAGGTGATGGCGAGAGGGGGGGGGTGAGGGGGGAGGGTGGAGGTGTAGGGGGAAAAGGGACGGGGGAGGGGAAACGGCGGAGGTGATGGCGAGAGGGGGGGGGTGAGGGGGGAGGGGTGGAGGGGGAAAAGGGATGGGGGAGGGGAAACGGCGGAGGTGATGGTGAGAGGGGGAGGGGTGAGGGGGGAGGTGGAGGGGGAAAAGGGATGGGGGAGGGGAAACGGCGGAGGTGATGGTGAGAGGGGTAGGGGTGAGGGGGGAGGTGTAGGGGGAAAAGGGATGGGGGAGGGGAAACGGCGGAGGTGATGGTGAGAGGGGGGGTGAGGGGGGAGGTGGAGGGGGAAAAGGGATGGGGGAGGGGAAACGGCGGAGGTGATGGCGAGAGGGGTAGGGGTGAGGGGGGAGGTGGAGGGGGAAAAGGGATGGGGAGGGGAAACGGCGGAGGTGATGGTGAGAGGGGGGGTGAGTAGGGGGAGGTGGAGGGGGAAAAGGGATGGGGGAGGGGAAACGGCGGAGGTGATGGTGAGAGGGGGGGTGAGGGGGGAGGTGGAGGGGGAAAAGGGATGGGGAGGGGAAACGGCGGAGGTGGTGGTGAGAGGGGGGGTGAGGGGGGAGGTGGAGGGGGAAAAGGGATGGGGAGGAGAAACGGCGGAGGTGGTGGTGAGAGGGGGGGTGAGGGGGGAGGTGGAGGGGGAAAAGGGATGGGGGAGGGGAAATGGCGGAGGTGATGGTGAGAGGGGGGGTGAGGGGGGAGGGTGTAGGGGGAAAAGGGATGGGGAGGAGAAACGGCGGAGGTGGTGGTGAGAGGGGGGGTGAGGGGGGAGGTGGAGGGGGAAAAGGGATGGGGAGGGGAAACGGCGGAGGTGGTGGTGAGGGAGGGGGGGTGAGGGGGGAGGTGGAGGGGGAAAAGGGATGGGGAGGAGAAACGGCGGAGGTGGTGGTGAGAGGGGGGGTGAGGGGGGAGGTGGAGGGGGAAAAGGGATGGGGGAGGGGAAACGGCGGAGGTGATGGTGAGAGGGGGAGGGGTGAGGGGGGAGGTGGAGGGGGAAAAGGGATGGGGAGGAGAAACGGCGGAGGTGATGGTGAGGGGGGGGGTGAGGGGAAAGGGGAGGGGAAACGGCGGAGGTGATGGTGAGAGGGGAGGTGAGGGGGAGGTGAGGGGGAAAAGGGATGGGGGAGGGGAAACGGCGGAGGTGATGGTGAGGGGGGGGTGAGGGGAAAGGGGAGGGGAAACGGCGGAGGTGATGGTGAGAGGGGGAGGGGTGAGGGGTGAGGGGGGAGGTGGAGGGGGAAAAGGGATGGGGGAGGGAAACGGCGGAGGTGGTGAGAGGGGGGTGTGAGGGGGAAGGGAAGGGGAAACGGCGGAGGTGATGGTGAGAGGGGGGGGTGAGGGGGAAGGGAAGGGGAAACGGCGGAGGTGATGGTGAAAAGGGGGGGGGTGAGGGGAAAGGGGAGGGGAAACCGCGGAGGTGATGGTGAGAGGGGGGGGGGAGAGGGGGAAGGGGAGGGGAAACGGCGGAGGTGATGGTGAGAGGGGGGGGTGAGGGGGAAGGGGAGGGGAAACGGCGGAGGTGATGGTGAGAGGGGGGGGGTGAGGGGGAAGGGGAGGGGAAACGGCGGAGGTGATGGTGAGAGGGGGGGGTGAGGGGGAAGGGAGGGGAAACGGCGGAGGTGATGGTGAGAGGGGGGGGGGTGAGGGGGAAGGGGAGGGGAAACGGCGGAGGTGATGGTGAGAGGGGGGGTGAGGGGGAGGGGAGGGGAAACGGCGGAGGTGATGGTGAGAGGGGGGGGTGAGGGGGAAGGGGAGGGGAAACGGCGGAGGTGATGGTGAGAGGGGGGGGTGAGGGGGAAGGGGAGGGGAAACGGCGGAGGTGATGGTGAGAGGGGGGGGGTGAGGGGGAAGGGGAGGGGAAACGGCGGAGGTGATGGTGAGAGGGGGGGGTGAGGGGGAAGGGGAGGGGAAACGGCGGAGGTGATGGTGAGAGGGGGGGGGTGAGGGGGAAGGGGAGGGGAAACGGCGGAGGTGATGGTGAGAGGGGGGGGTGAGGGGGAAAGGGGAGGGGAAACGGCGGAGGTGATGGTGAGAGGGGGGGGTGAGGGGGAAGGGGAGGGGAAACGGCGGAGGTGATGGTGAGAGGGGGGGGTGAGGGGGAAGGGGAGGGGAAACGGCGGAGGTGATGGTGAGAGGGGGGGGTGAGGGGGAAGGGGAGGGGAAACGGCGGAGGTGATGGTGAGAGGGGGGGGGTGAGGGGGAAGGGGGGGGAAACGGCGGAGGTGATGGTGAGAGGGGGGGGTGAGGGGGAAGGGGAGGGGAAACGGTGGAGGTGATGGTGAGAGGGGGGGGTGAGGGGGAAGGGGAGGGGAAACGGTGGAGGTGATGGTGAGAGGGGGGGGTGAGGGGGAAGGGGGGGGAAACGGCGGAGGTGATGGTGAGAGGGGGGGGGTGAGGGGGAAGGGGAGGGGAAACGGCGGAGGTGATGGTGAGAGGGGGGGGTGAGGGGGAAGGGGAGGGGAAACGGTGGAGGTGATGGTGAGAGGGGGGGGTGAGGGGGAAGGGGGGGGAAACGGCGGAGGTGATGGTGAGAGGGGGGGGGTGAGGGGGAAGGGGAGGGGAAACGGCGGAGGTGATGGTGAGAGGGGGGGGGTGAGGGGGAAGGGGAGGGGAAACGGCGGAGGTGATGGCGAGAGGGGGGGGTGAGGGGGAAGGGGAGGGGAAACGGCGGAGGTGATGGCGAGAGGGGGGGTGAGGGGGAAGGGGAGGGGAAACGGCGGAGGTGATGGCGAGAGGGGGGGTGAGGGGGAAGGGGAGGGGAAACGGCGGAGGTGATGGCGAGAGGGGGGGTGA
>NC_091562.1:39917531-39926550 GCF_042767895.1 Penaeus vannamei
TATTTATATATATTTATATATATATATATATATATATATATATATATATATATATATATATATATATATACATATATATATATATATATATATATATATATATATATATATATATATATATATGTATATATATATATGTATATATATATATATATATATATATATATATATATATATATATATATATATATATACATATAGATACATATATATACATATATATATATATATATACATACATATATATATATATATATATATATATATATATATATATATATATATATATATATATATATATATATATATATATATATACATGTGTGTGTGTAGAAAAAAGGTAGGGAGAGAAGAGAGAAGATCGAACAAAGGAGAAAGAGAAAATAAAGATAAAAAGGAAGTGTGAGATCAAGAGATAAAAAAGAGATGAGAGATAAAAAGGTCGTGCCTCGTGAGAAAACATTCGCGAGGTCGTCCTCAAGAGAAGAAAAGAGACGCTCATGCAGGTCGTCCTTCCTCCGGGGTGGATTCGGAGTCGTCCTTTAAGTCATCCAAAACGTACAGGTCATCGGGTCGTTCCGTGTCGTCGTCTAGCTCATCGGGTCGTTTCGCATCATCTTCCGGGTCATAGGGTAGTTCCAAGTCGGCGTCCGGGTCACAAAAGTCACCCAGGTCGTTCTGAAGTCGTCCTCCAAGTCCCACACGTCACCCCAAGTCACCCTTCAAGCCCCACACGTCACCCCAAGTCACCCTTCAAGCCCCACACGTCACCCCAAGTCACCCTTCAAGCCCCACACGTCACCCTTCGAGCCCCACACGTCACCCCAAGTCGTCCTCCAAGTCCCACACGTCACCCCAAGTCACCCTTCAAGCCCCACACGTCACCCCAAGTCACCCTTCAAGCCCCACACGTCACCCCAAGTCACCCTTCAAGCCCCACACGCCACCCCAAGTCACCCTTCAAGCCCCACACGTCACCCCAAGTCACCCTTCAAGCCCCACACGTCACCCCAAGTCACCCCTCAAGCCCCACACGTCACCCCAACGCCCCCAACAATCCCCACACGTCACCCCAAGTCACCCTTCAAGCCCCACACGCCACCACAAGTCACCCTTCAAGCCCCACACGTCACCCCAAGTCACCCTTCAAGCCCCACACGCCACCCCAAGTCACCCTTCAAGCCCCACACGTCACCCCAAGTCACCCTTCAAGCCCCACACGCCACCCCAAGTCACCCTTCAAACCCCACACGTCACCCCAAGTCACCCTTCGAGCCCCACACGTCACCCCAAGTCACCCTTCAAACCCCACACGTCACCCCAAGTCACCCTTCAAGCCCCCCACGTCACCCCAAGTCACCCTTCCAGCCCTACACGTCACCCCAAGTCACCCTTCAAGCCCCACACGCCGCCCCAAGTCACCCTTCAAGCCCCACACGTCACCCCAAGTCACCCTTCAAGCCCCACACGTCACCCCAAGTCACCCTTCAAGCCCCACACGTCACCCCAAGTCACCCTTCAAGCCCCACACGTCACCCCAAGTCACCCTTCACGCCCCACACGTCACCCCAAGTCACCCTTCAAGCCCCACACGTCACCCCAAGTCACCCTTCAAGCCCCACACGTCACCCCAAGTCACCCTTCAAGCCCCACACGTCACCCCAAGTCACCCTTCAAGCCCCACACGTCACCCCAAGTCACCCTTCAAGCCCCACACGTCACCCCAAGTCACCCTTCAAGCCCCACACGTCACCCCAAGTCACCCTTCAAGCCCCACACGTCACCCCAAGTCACCCTTCACGCCCCACACGTCACCCCAAGTCACCCTTCAAGCCCCACACGTCACCCCAAGTCACCCTTCAAGCCCCACACGTCACCCCAAGTCACCCTTCAAGCCCCACACGTCACCCCAAGTCACCCTTCAAGCCCCACACGTCACCCCAAGTTACCCTTCAAGCCCCACACGTCACCCCAAGTCACCCTTCAAGCCCCACACGTCACCCTTCAAGCCCCACACGTCACCCCAAGTCACCCTTCAAGCCCCACACGTCACCCCAAGTCACCCTTCAAGGCCCCCACGTCACCCCAAGTCACCCTTCAAGCCCCACACGTCACCCCAAGTCACCCTTCGAGCCCCACACGTCACCCCAAGTCACCCTTCAAGCCCCACACGTCACCCCAAGTCACCCTTCAAGCCCCACACGTCACCCCAAGTCACCCTTCAAGCCCCACACGTCACCCCAAGTCACCCTTCAAGCCACACACGTCACCCCAAGTGACCCTTCAAGCCCCACACGTCACCCCAAGTCACCCTTCACGCGCCACCCGTCACCCCAAGTCACCCTTCAACACCCACAGGTCACCCCAAGTCACCGTTCAAGCCCCACACGTCACCCCAAGTCACCCTTCAAGCCCCACACGTCACCCTTCGAGCCCCACACGTCACCCCAAGTCACCCTTCACGCCCCACACGTCACCCCAAGTCACCCTTCACGCCCCACACGTCACCCCAAGTCACCCTTCAAGCCCCACACGTCACCCCAAGTCACCCTTCAAGCCCCACACGTCACCCCAAGTCACCCTTCAAGCCCCACACGTCACCCCAAGTCACCCTTCACGCCCCACACGTCACCCCAAGTCACCCTTCAAGCCCCACACGTCACCCCAAGTCACCCTTCAAGCCCCACACGTCACCCCAAGTCACCCTTCAAGCCCCACACGTCACCCCAAGTCACCCTTCAAGCCCCACACGTCACCCCAAGTCACCCTTCAAGCCCCACACGTCACCCCAAGTCACCCTTCAAGCCCCACACGTCACCCCAAGTCACCCTTCACGCCCCACACGTCACCCCAAGTCACCCTTCAAGCCCCACACGTCACCCCAAGTCACCCTTCAAGCCCCACACGTCACCCCAAGTCACCCTTCAAGCCCCACACGTCACCCCAAGTCACCCTTCAAGCCCCACACGTCACCCCAAGTCACCCTTCAAGCCCCACACGTCACCCTTCAAGCCCCACACGTCACCCTTCAAGCCCCACACGTCACCCCAAGTCACCCTTCACGCCCCACACGTCACCCCAAGTCACCCTTCAAGCCCCACACGTCACCACACGTCACCCTTCGAGCCCCACACGTCACCCCAAGTCACCCTTCAAGCCCCACACGTCACCCCAAGTCACCCTTCAAGCCCCACACGTCACCCCAAGTCACCCTTCAATCCCCACACGTCACCCCAAGTCACCCTTCAAGCCCCACACGTCACCCCAAGTCACCCTTCAAGCCCCACACGTCACCCCAAGTCACCCTTCAAGCCCCACACGTCACCCCAAGTCACCCTTCAAGCCCCACACGTCACCCTTCAAGCCCCACACGTCACCCTTCAAGCCCCACACGTCACCCCAAGTCACCCTTCAAGCCCCACACGTCACCCCAAGTCACCCTTCGGCCCCCACACGTCACCCCAAGTCACCCTTCAAGCCCCACACGTCACCCCAAGTCACCCTTCACGCCCTACACGTCACCCCAAGACACCCTTCAAGCCCCACACGTCACCCCAAGTCACCCTTCAAGCCCCACACGTCACCCCAAGTCACCCTTCGAGCCCCACACGTCACCCCAAGTCACCCTTCAAGCCGCACACGTCAGCCCAAGTCACCCTTCAAGCCCTACACGTCACCCCAAGTCACCCTTCAAGCCCCACAGGTCACCCCAAGTGACCATTCAAGCCCCACACGTCACCCCAAGTCACCCTTCAAGCCCCACACGTCACCCCAAGTCACCCTTCAAGCCCCACACGTCACCCCAAGTCACCCTTCAAGCCCCACACGTCACCCCAAGTCACCCTTCACGCCCCACACGTCACCCCAAGTCACCCTTCAAGCCCCACACGTCACCCCAAGTCACCCTTCAAGCCCCACACGTCACCCCAAGTCACCCTTCAAGCCCCACACGTCACCCCAAGTCACCCTTCAAGCCCCACACGTCACCCCACGTCCCCCTTCAAGCCCCACACGTCACCCCAAGTCACCCTTCAAGCCCCACACGTCACCCCAAGTCACCCTTCAAGCCCCACACGTCACCCCAAGTCACCCTTCACGCCCCACACGTCACCCCAAGTCACCCTTCAAGCCCCACACGTCACCCCAAGTCACCCTTCAAGCCCCACACGTCACCCCAAGTCACCCTTCAAGCCCCACACGTCACCCCAAGTCACCCTTCAAGCCCCACACGTCACCCCAAGTCACCCTTCAAGCCCCACACGTCACCCCAAGTCACCCTTCAAGCCCCACACGTCACCCTTCGAGCCCCACACGTCACCCCAAGTCACCCCTCAAGCCCCACACGTCACCCCAAGTCACCCTTCCAGCCCCACACGTCACCCCAAGTCACCCTTCAAGCCCCACACGTCACCCCAAGTCACCCTTCAAGCCCCACACGTCACCCCAAGTCACCCTTCAAGCCCCACACGTCACCCCAAGTCACCCTTCAAGCCCCACACGTCACCCCAAGTCACCCTTCAAGCCCCACACGTCACCCCAAGTCACCCTTCAAGCCCCACACGTCACCCCAAGTCACCCTTCAAGCCCCACACGTCACCCCAAGTCACCCTTCACGCCCCACACGTCACCCCAAGTCACCCTTCAAGCCCCACACGTCACCCCAAGTCACCCTTCAAGCCCCACACGTCACCCCAAGTCACCCTTCAAGCCCCACACGTAACCCTTCAAGCCCCACACGTCACCCCAAGTCACCCTTCACGCCCCACACGTCACCCCAAATCACCCTTCACGCCCCACACGTCACCCCAACTCACCCTTCAAGCCCCACACGTCACCCCAAGTCACCCTTCAAGCCCCACACGTCACCCCAAGTCACCCTTCAAGCCCCACACGTCACCCCAAGTCACCCTTCACGCCCCACACGTCACCCCAAGTCACCCTTCAAGCCCCACACGTCACCCCAAGTCACCCTTCAAGCCCCACACGTCACCCCAAGTCACCCTTCAAGCCCCACACGTCACCCCAAGTCACCCTTCAAGCCCCACACGTCACCCCAAGTCACCCTTCAAGCCCTACACCTCACCCCAAGTCACCCTTCAAGCCCCACACGTCACCCCCAGTCACCCTTCACGCCCCACACGTCACCCCAAGTCACCCTTCAAGCCCCACACGTCACCCCAAGTCACCCTTCAAGCCCCACACGTCACCCCAAGTCACCCTTCAAGCCCCACACGTCACCCCAAGTTACCCTTCAAGCCCCACACGTCACCCCAAGTCACCCTTCAAGCCCCACACGTCACCCTTCAAGCCCCACACGTCACCCTTCGAGCCCCACACGTCACCCCAAGTCACCCTTCAATCCCCACACGTCACCCCAAGTCACCCTTCAATCCCCACACGTCACCCCAAGTCACCCTTCAATCCCCACACGTCACCCCAAGTCACCCTTCAAGCCCCACACGTCACCCCAAGTCACCCTTCAAGCCCCACACGTCACCCTTCGAGCCCCACACGTCACCCCAAGTCACCCTTCAATCCCCACACGTCACCCTTTCGCTCTTGGCATACACCAAGTCACCTTCGTTCCACACCCAAGTCACCCTTCAAGCCCCTACGATGTTGTCTCTAAGTCGTCTCTTCGTTCTTACACGTCACCCCAAGTCACCCTTCAAACCTCCTACACGTCACCCCTGAGTCACTCCTTGAGCCCCACACGTCGCCCCAAGTCACCCTTCGCTTCCCACTGTCACTCCCTTCTGAGCCCCCACACGTCACCCTGGGTTACCTCTAAGCTCCTACGTCACTCCTAAGTCACCTTCAAGCTTCACACAGCCACCCCGTTACTCTTCAAGTCTCACACTGTCACCCTTAAGTCACCTTCAATTTACATCGTCACCTTTGATTCACACGTCACCCTGGCCACCTTTCTGATCCCTCACGACTTGCTTCACTCTTTCAAGTCACTCTGCTTCACGTCACCCTGCCACCTTCAAGCCTCACACGGGTCGCCTCCTGCTAAGCTCCACATTCTTTTTTCGAGTTCCTAATACACGTCACCCTTCGAGTCCACATCGTCACCCCAAGCCACCCTTCAACTCTCACACGTCACCTCTAAGCTACCTCAGTTCCTACACACCCTCTAAGTCACCTTCTGCTCCACACGTCACCCCTTCGAGCCCCATATCATCACCCAAGCTACCCTTCAATCCTCAATGTCACCCTGCCACTCCCTTCAAGCCCCACACTGTCACCCCGGTCACCTTTCAAGCTCCACACGCTACCCAAGTCACCCTTCAATCCTCACATATCACTCCTCTTTGTCACCTTTCTTCTGGCTCACACACACCCTCAGAATGTTCCTGGTCTCCAACACGTCATGCCACCTTGGTCACCCCTGTTCAATGATTGCTCACCCCTTGTCACCCTTCAAGTTCCACACGTCACCCCTAAGTCACCCTTCTCAAGTTCACACGTCACCCCAAGTCACTCCTTCTGGCTTCACACGTCACCCTCTTCGATCTTCGGCTATCGTCACCTGCAGTCACCCTTTTCCAAACTTTACAGCACGCTCTACTCCTGGAAGTCATCTTCGAGCCCCATAATGTCACCCCAAGTCACTCCTTCAAGCCCCACACGCTCCTGTCACTCTTCAAGCTCCTAACATCGTCACCCGTCACCTTTCGAGCTCTCACACGTCACCTCTGTTACCCTTCGAGCTCCTACACGTCACCCCAAGTCACCCTTCTTGCCCCACACGTCACCCTTAAGTCACCCTTCAAGCCCCACACGTCACCCTAAGTCACCTTCTTCAAGCTCCACACGTCACCCTGCGCCACCTTTCGCTCTACACGTCACTCCTGTCACCCTTCAGTTTCATGACACGTCACCCCTAAGTCACCCTTCAAGCCCTACATACCACCTGCTTTCACCAGCCCCATGCCACCAAGTCACCCTTCAAGCCCCACACGTCACCCAAGCCTCAACAATGTCAATTTCCTTCGAGCCCATACACACCCTGCTCATCTTCTTCATCCTACATGCCCTTGTTGCTCTCTTCTGGTTCTGTACACGTCAAATTCCTGCTCACCCCTTCAAGCCCCACACGTCACCCCACGTCACCCTTCGATTCTACACGTCACCTTAAGCTTAATTCCCTCTTCAAGCTCTACACGTCACCTTCAAGTCACCCTTCAAGCCTCCACGCGTCATCTCGGTCACCCTTCAAGCCCCACACGTCACCCTGTCACCCTTTCGCTCTACACGTCACCCTCTTTCGAGCTCCCGCACATGTCACCCCGTCACTCCTTCAAACCTTACTACACGTCACCCCAAGTCACCCTTCGAGCCCCACACGTCAACACCCCAAGTCACCCTTCAACTTCTCACACGTCACCCCAAGTCAAATTCTTTCAAGCTCACATCGTCACTCCTGTCACCCTTCAAGCTCCACACGTCACCCCAAGTCACCCTTCAAGCCCTACACGTCACCCCAAGTCACCCTTCAAGTCTCACACGTCACCCTTCATTCGTCGTCACCCGTCATCTTTCAAACCCCACACGAACACCCTGTCACCTTTCGAGCCCCACACGTCACCCCAAGTCACCTTTCAAGCCGAAGTACGTCACCTTAAGCCACCTTTCGGTTTCACACGCCACCCCAAGTCACCCTTCAAGCCCCACATGTCACCGAGCCCACACTGCCACCAAGTCACCCTTCAACTCTACAGATGTCACCCCAAAGTTTCCACTTCTTCAACTTGCACATGTCACCAGCAAGTCACTCCTTCAAGCTCCTTCACACGTCACCCCTGGTCACCCTTCAAGCCTCATTAATGTCACCCCAAGTCACTCCTTCGTGTTTTTCCCCACACGTCAAATTCCGGCTTCAAGCCTTCTGGTCAACATGTCATCTCTTCGAGCCCCACACGTCACCCCAAGTCACCCTTCAAACCCCACACGTCACCCTAAGTCACCCTTTCGAGCCCATACGTTTCACCCCAAGTCACCCTTCAAACCCCACACTGTCGTCTTTCGTCACCAGTTCTATTATTACCACCGTCACTCTTCAAGCCCTACACGTCACCCGGTCACCTTTCAAGCCCCACACGTCACCTCTGCAAGGCCGCCTTTCAAGCCCCACACACGTCACCTCTAAGTCACTCCTTCTGTCTCCACACACCACCCTGTCACCCTTCAAGCTCTTACACAAACACCCAGCGCCACCTTTCAAGTTCATACGTCACTTCACCTCAAGTCACCCTTCTAAGCTCCACACGTCGCTCCCAAGTCGTCCTCCAAGTCCCACACGTCACCCCAAGTTACCCTTCAAGCCCTACACGTCACCCTTCGAGCCCCACACGTCCCCCCAAGTCACCCTTCAAGCCCCACACGTCACCCTTCGAGCCCCACACGTCACCCCAAGTCATCCTTCAAGCCCCGCGAGTCCCCCCCCCCCTCTCATGTCCTCCAGGCCACAGAGCCCGCCCGAGGTCACGCAGGTCACCCCCGTGGGTCGTCACCGAAGTGGTCCTCGGGGAAGGCGTCACTCCTTGGGGTCGTAAAGCCTTAAGCGGAGATGCGCCGCTGCCAGACGTAGGTGTCGGATCCCGGGGCAGATATCACCACCCGATAAATAACGCCATGTGTACTATAATTAGTGGAGACTCCGAGGTTCTATTAATTATGCATAATGAGGACCCGCACCGTCACTAGTAATTACTGGCGAGAGGTTATAGGCACAGATTAGTGAGCTAGGATTAGTTCATCAGGAGGCTTAATCTATCTGGATTATGTGTACCGAGGCGGAATTATGTTTTTTTCTAAATTGAATAGTTTTTATAAAAACCATTTTCAACGTACAATAGGCTTACAAAATAATGATTTTCTCTAAACATGCTCCACAAGATTATGCCGGAGTTTTAATGAACTATTTTCCCT
The DNA here is from genome assembly GCF_042767895.1 of Penaeus vannamei. NCBI lineage: Eukaryota > Metazoa > Arthropoda > Malacostraca > Decapoda > Penaeidae > Penaeus > Penaeus vannamei. The sequence continues at coordinate 39,926,469 of NC_091562.1, forward strand.
CCATAATTAGAAATTGTTAGACAAAAAAAGCTACACGAAATATACTATCAAATGAAAATTCACAAAGATACGTATATACTAG
>NC_091562.1:39932050-39949550 GCF_042767895.1 Penaeus vannamei
ACAATCATCCATCTTCATCTTCATATCTGTCCATGTTCACAACCGTTCACCTCAATAACAGTCAACAATCATTCATCTTCATCTTCATATCTATCCATGTTCACAATCTTTCACCTCAATAACAATCATTCATCTTCATCTTCATATCTATCCATGTTCACAACCGTTCACCTCAATAACAATCAACAATCATTCGTCTTCATCTTCATATCTATCCATGTTCACAACCATTCACCTCAATAACAATCAACAATCATCCATCTTCATCTTCATATCTATCCATGTTCACAACCGTTCACCTCAATAACAATCAACAATCATCCATCTTCATCCTCATATCTATCCATGTTCACAACCGTTCACCTCAATAACAATCAACAATCATTCATCTTCATATCTATCCATGTTCACAACCGTTCACCTCAATAACAATCAACAATCATTCATCTTCATATCTATCCATGTTCACAACCGTTCACCTCAATAACAATCAACAATCATCCATCTTCATCTTCTTATCTATCCATGTTCACAACCGTTCACCGCAATAACAATCAACAATCATCCATCTTCATCTTCTTATCTATCCATGTTCACAACCGTTCACCTCAATAACAATCAACAATCATTCATCTTCATATCTATCCATGTTCACAACCGTTCACCTCAATAACAATCAACAATCATCCATCTTCATCTTCTTATCTATCCATGTTCACAACCGTTCACCTCAATAACAATCAACAATCATTCATCTTCATCTTCATATCTATCCATGTTCACAACCGTTCACCTCAATAACAATCAACAATCAACAATCATTCATTTTCATCTTCATATCTATCCATGTTCACAACCGTTCACCTCAATAACAATCAACAATCATCCATCTTCATCTTCATGTCTATCCATGTTCACAATCGTTCACCTCAATAACAGTCAACAATCATTCATCTTCATCTTCCTATCTATCCATGTTCACAACCGTTCACCTCAATAACAATCAACAATCATCCATCTTCATCTTCATATCTATCCATGTTCACAATCGTTCACCTCAATAACAATCAACAATCATCCATCTTCATCTTCATATCTATCCATGTTCACAACCGTTCACCTCAATAACAATCATTCATCTTCATCTTCATGTCTATCCATGTTCACAACCGTTCACCTCAATAACAATCATTCATCTTCATCCTCATATCTATCCATGTTCACAACCGTTCACCTCAATAACAATCATCCATCTTCATCTTCATCTTCATATCTATCCATGTTCACAACCGTTCACCTCAATAACAATCAACAATCATCCATCTTCATCTTCATATCTATCCATGTTCACAACCGTTCACCTCAATAACAATCAACAGTCATTCATCTTCATCTTCATATCTATCCATGTTCACAACCGTTCACCTCAATAACAATCAACAATCATTCATCTTCATATCTATCCATGTTCACAACCGTTCACCTCAATAACAATCATCCATCTTCATCTTCATCTTCATGTCTATCCATGTTCACAACCGTTCACCTCAATAACAATCAACAATCATCCATCTTCATCTTCATATCTATCCATGTTCACAACCGTTCACCTCAATAACAATCAACAATCATCCATCTTCATCTTCCTATCTATCCATGTTCACAACCGTTCACCTCAATAACAATCAACAATCATCCATCTTCATCCTCATATCTATCCATGTTCACAACCGTTCACCTCAATAACAATCAACAATCATCCATCTTCATCTTCATATCTATCCATGTTCACAACCGTTCACCTCAATAACAATCAACAATCATTCATCTTCATCTTCATGTCTATCCATGTTCACAACCGTTCACCTCAATAACAATCAACAATCATCCATCTTCATCTTCATATCTATCCATGTTCACAACCGTTCACCTCAATAACAATCAACAATCAATCATCTTCATCTTCATATCTATCCATGTTCACAACCGTTCACCTCAATAACAATCAACAATCATCCATCTTCATCTTCATATCTATCCATGTTCACAACCGTTCACCTCAATAACAATCAACAATCATCCATCTTCATCCTCATATCTATCCATGTTCACAACCGTTCACCTCAATAACAGTCAACAATCATCCATCTTCATCTTCATATCTATCCATGTTCACAACCGTTCACCTCAATAACAATCAACAATCATTCGTCTTCATCGTCATATCTATCCATGTTCACAACCGTTCACCTCAATAACAGTCAACAATCATCCATCTTCATCTTCATATCTATCCATGTTCACAACCGTTCACCTCAATAACAATCAACAATCATTCGTCTTCATCGTCATATCTATCCATGTTCACAACCGTTCACCTCAATAACAATCAACAATCATCCATCTTCATCTTCATATCTATCCATGTTCACAACCGTTCACCTCAATAACAATCAACAATCATCCATCTTCATCTTCATATCTATCCATGTTCACAATCGTTCACCTCAATAACAATCAACAATCATCCATCTTCATCTTCATATCTATCCGTGTTCACAACCGTTCACCTCAATAACAATCAACAATCATCCATCTTCATCTTCATATCTATCCATGTTCACAACCGTTCACCTCAATAACAATCAACAATCATTCGTCTTCATCGTCATATCTATCCATGTTCACAACCGTTCACCTCAATAACAATCAACAATCATCCATCTTCATCTTCATATCTATCCATGTTCACAATCGTTCACCTCAATAACAATCAACAATCATTCATCTTCATCTTCATATCTATCCATGTTCACAACCGTTCACCTCAATAACAATCATCAATCATCCATCTTCATCCTCATATCTATCCATGTTCACAACCGTTCACCTCAATAACAATCATCAATCATCCATCTTCATCCTCATATCTATCCATGTTCACAATCGTTCACCTCAATAACAATCAACAATCATCCATCTTCATCTTCATATCTATCCATGTTCACAATCGTTCACCTCAATAACAATCAACAATCATTCATCTTCATCTTCATATCTATCCATGTTCACAATCGTTCACCTCAATAACAATCATCAATCATCCATCTTCATCCTCATATCTATCCATGTTCACAATCGTTCACCTCAATAACAATCAACAATCATCCATCTTCATCGTCATATCTATCCATGTTCACAACCGTTCACCTCAATAACAATCAACAATCATCCATCTTCATCTTCCTATCTATCCATGTTCACAACCGTTCACCTCAATAACAGTCAACAATCATCCATCTTCATCTTCATATCTATCCATGTTCACAACCGTTCACCTCAATAACAATCAACAATCATTCATCTTCATCTTCATATCTATCCATGTTCACAACCGTTCACCTCAATAACAATCAACAATCATCCATCTTCATCCTCATATCTATCCATGTTCACAACCGTTCACCTCAATAACAATCAACAATCATCCATCTTCATCCTCATATCTATCCATGTTCACAACCGTTCACCTCAATAACAATCATCCATCTTCATCTTCATTTCTATCCATGTTCACAACCGTTCACCTCAATAACAATCAACAATCATCCATCTTCATCTTCATATCTATCCATGTTCACAACCGTTCACCTCAATAACAATCAACAATCATCCATCTTCATCTTCATATCTATCCATGTTCACAACCGTTCACCTCAATAACAGTCAACAATCATTCATCTTCATCTTCATATCTATCCATGTTCACAACCGTTCACCTCAATAACAATCAACAATCATCCATCTTCATCTTCATATCTATCCATGTTCACAACCGTTCACCTCAATAACAATCAACAATCATCCATCTTCATCCTCATATCTATCCATGTTCACAACCGTTCACCTCAATAACAATCATTCATCTTCATCTTCATATCTATCCATGTTCACAACCGTTCACCTCAATAACAATCAACAATCATCCATCTTCATCTTCTTATCTATCCATGTTCACAACCGTTCACCTCAATAACAATCAACAATCATCCATCTTCATCTTCATATCTATCCATGTTCACAACCGTTCACCTCAATAACAATCAACAATCATCCATCTTCATCTTCATATCTATCCATGTTCACAACCGTTCACCTCAATAACAATCATTCATCTTCATCTTCATATCTATCCATGTTCACAACCGTTCACCTCAATAACAATCAACAATCATCCATCTTCATCTTCATATCTATCCATGTTCACAACCGTTCACCTCAATAACAATCAACAATCATCCATCTTCATCTTCATATCTATCCATGTTCACAACCGTTCACCTCAATAACAATCAACAATCATCCATCTTCATCTTCATATCTATCCATGTTCACAACCGTTCACCTCAATAACAATCATTCATCTTCATCTTCATATCTATCCATGTTCACAACCGTTCACCTCAATAACAATCAACAATCATCCATCTTCATCTTCTTATCTATCCATGTTCACAACCGTTCACCTCAATAACAATCAACAATCATCCATCTTCATCTTCATATCTATCCATGTTCACAACCGTTCACCTCAATAACAATCAACAATCATTCATCTTCATATCTATCCATGTTCACAACCGTTCACCTCAATAACAATCAACAATCATCCATCTTCATCTTCTTATCTATCCATGTTCACAACCGTTCACCTCAATAACAATCAACAATCATCCATCTTCATCTTCATATCTATCCATGTTCACAACCGTTCACCTCAATAACAATCAACAATCATCCATCTTCATCTTCTTATCTATCCATGTTCACAACCGTTCACCTCAATAACAATCAACAATCATCCATCTTCATCTTCTTATCTATCCATGTTCACAACCGTTCACCTCAATAACAGTCAACAATCATTCATCTTCATATCTATCCATGTTCACAACCGTTCACCTCAATAACAGTCAACAATCATTCATCTTCATATCTATCCATGTTCACAACCGTTCACCTCAATAACAATCAACAATCATCCATCTTCATCTTCATATCTATCCATGATCACAACCGTTCACCTCAATAACAATCAACAATCATCCATCTTCATCTTCATATCTATCCATGTTCACAACCGTTCACCTCAATAACAGTCAACAATCATTCATCTTCATCCTCATATCTATCCGTGTTCACAACCGTTCACCTCAATAACAATCAACAATCATCCATCTTCATCTTCATATCTATCCATGTTCACAACCGTTCACCTCAATAACAATCAACAATCAATCATCTTCATCGTCATATCTATCCATGTTCACAACCGTTCACCTCAATAACAATCAACAATCATTCATCTTCATCTTCCTATCTATCCATGTTCACAACCGTTCACCTCAATAACAATCAACAATCAATCATCTTCATCGTCATATCTATCCATGTTCACAACCGTTCACCTCAATAACAATCAACAATCATCCATCTTCATCTTCCTATCTATCCATGTTCACAACCGTTCACCTCAATAACAATCAACAACCGTTCACCTCAATAACAGTCAACAACCGTTCACCTCAATAACAATCAACAATCATCCATCTTCATCTTCATATCTATCCATGTTCACAACCGTTCACCTCAATAACAATCAACAATCATCCATCTCCATCTTCATATCTATCCATGTTCACAATCGTTCACCTCAATAACAGTCAACAATCATTCATCTTCATCTTCATGTCTATCCATGTTCACAACCGTTCACCTCAATAACAATCAACAATCATCCATCTTCAGCTTCATGTCTATCCATGTTCACAACCGTTCACCTCAATAACAATCAACAATCATTCATCTTCATCTTCATGTCTATCCATGTTCACAACCGTTCACCTCAATAACAATCAACAATCATTCATCTTCATCTTCATGTCTATCCATGTTCACAACCGTTCACCTCAATAACAATCAACAATCATCCATCTTCATCTTCATATCTATCCATGTTCACAACCGTTCACCTCAATAACAATCAACAATCATCCATCTTCATCTTCATATCTATCCATGTTCACAACCGTTCACCTCAATAACAATCAACAATCAACAATCATTCATCTTCATGTCTATCCATGTTCACAACCGTTCACCTCAATAACAATCAACAATCAATCATCTTCATCTTCATATCTATCCATGTTCACAACCGTTCACCTCAATAACAATCAACAATCATCCATCTTCATCTTCATATCTATCCATGTTCACAACTGTTCACCTCAATAACAATCAACAATCATCCATCTTCATCTTCATATCTATCCATGTTCACAACCGTTCACCTCAATAACAATCAACAATCATTCATCTTCATCTTCATATCTATCCATGTTCACAACCGTTCACCTCAATAACAATCAACAATCATCCATCTTCATCTTCATGTCTATCCATGTTCACAACCGTTCACCTCAATAACAATCAACAATCATTCACCTTCATGTTCATATGTATCCATGTTCACAACCGTTCACCTCAATAACAATCAACAATCATTCACCTTCATGTTCATATGTATCCATGTTCACAACCGTTCACCTCAATAACAATCATCCATCTTCATCTTCATCTTCATATCTATCCATGTTCACAACCGTTCACCTCAATAACAATCATCCATCTTCATCTTCATCTTCATATCTATCCATGTTCACAACCGTTCACCTCAATAACAATCAACAATCATCCATCTTCATCTTCATATCTATCCATGTTCACAACCGTTCACCTCAATAACAATCAACAATCATCCATCTTCATCTTCATATCTATCCATGTTCACAACCGTTCACCTCAATAACAATCAACAATCATCCATCTTCATCCTCATATCTATCCATGTTCACAACCGTTCACCTCAATAACAATCAACAATCACCCATCTTCATCTTCATATCTATCCATGTTCACAACCGTTCACCTCAATAACAGTCAACAATCATTCGTCTTCATCTTCATATCTATCCATGTTCACAATCGTTCACCTCAATAACAATCAACAATCACCCATCTTCATCTTCATATCTATCCATGTTCACAACCGTTCACCTCAATAACAATCAACAATCATCCATCTTCATCTTCATATCTATCCATGTTCACACTCGTTCACCTCAATAACAATCAACAATCACCCATCTTCATCTTCATATCTATCCATGTTCACAACCGTTCACCTCAATAACAATCAACAATCATCCATCTTCATCTTCATATCTATCCATGTTCACACTCGTTCACCTCAATAACAATCAACAATCACCCATCTTCATCTTCATATCTATCCATGTTCACAACCGTTCACCTCAATAACAATCAACAATCAATCATCTTCATCGTCATATCTATCCATGTTCACAATCGTTCACCTCAATAACAATCAACAATCACCCATCTTCATCTTCATATCTATCCATGTTCACAACCGTTCACCTCAATAACAATCAACAATCATCCATCTTCATCTTCATATCTATCCATGTTCACAACCGTTCACCTCAATAACAATCAACAATCATCCATCTTCATCTTCATATCTATCCATGTTCACAATCGTTCACCTCAATAACAATCAACAATCACCCATCTTCATCTTCATATCTATCCATGTTCACAACCGTTCACCTCAATAACATTCAACAATCATCCATCTTCATCTTCATATCTATCCATGTTCACAACCGTTCACCTCAATAACAATCAACAATCAATCATCTTCATCGTCATATCTATCCATGTTCACAATCGTTCACCTCAATAACAATCAACAATCATCCATCTTCATCTTCATATCTATCCATGTTCACAACCGTTCACCTCAATAACAATCAACAATCATCCATCTTCATCTTCATATCTATCCATGTTCACAACCGTTCACCTCAATAACAATCAACAATCATCCATCTTCATCCTCATATCTATCCATGTTCACAACCGTTCACCTCAATAACATTCAACAATCATCCATCTTCATCTTCATATCTATCCATGTTCACAACCGTTCACCTCAATAACAATCAACAATCATCCATCTTCATCTTCATATCTATCCATGTTCACAACCGTTCACCTCAATAACAATCAACAATCATCCATCTTCATCTTCATATCTATCCATGTTCACAACCGTTCACCTCAATAACAATCAACAATCATCCATCTTCATCCTCATATCTATCCATGTTCACAACCGTTCACCTCAATAACAATCAACAATCACCCATCTTCATCTTCATATCTATCCATGTTCACAACCGTTCACCTCAATAACATTCAACAATCATCCATCTTCATCTTCATATCTATCCATGTTCACAACCGTTCACCTCAATAACATTCAACAATCATCCATCTTCATCTTCATATCTATCCATGTTCACAATCGTTCACCTCAATAACAATCAACAATCACCCATCTTCATCTTCATATCTATCCATGTTCACAACCGTTCACCTCAATAACAATCAACAATCACCCATCTTCATCTTCATATCTATCCATGTTCACAACCGTTCACCTCAATAACAATCAACAATCACCCATCTTCATCTTCATATCTATCCATGTTCACAACCGTTCACCTCAATAACAATCAACAATCACCCATCTTCATCTTCATATCTATCCATGTTCACAATCGTTCACCTCAATAACAATCAACAATCACCCATCTTCATCTTCATATCTATCCATGTTCACAACCGTTCACCTCAATAACAATCAACAATCACCCATCTTCATCTTCATATCTATCCATGTTCACAATCGTTCACCTCAATAACAATCAACAATCACCCATCTTCATCTTCATATCTATCCATGTTCACAACCGTTCACCTCAATAACAATCAACAATCACCCATCTTCATCTTCATATCTATCCATGTTCACAACCGTTCACCTCAATAACAATCAACAATCACCCATCTTCATCTTCATATCTATCCATGTTCACAACCGTTCACCTCAATAACAATCAACAATCACCCATCTTCATCTTCATATCTATCCATGTTCACAACCGTTCACCTCAATAACAATCAACAATCACCCATCTTCATCTTCATATCTATCCATGTTCACAACCGTTCACCTCAATAACAATCAACAATCACCCATCTTCATCTTCATATCTATCCATGTTCACAACCGTTCACCTCAATAACAGTCAACAATCATTCGTCTTCATCTTCATATCTATCCATGTTCACAACCGTTCACCTCAATAACAATCAACAATCAATCATCTTCATCGTCATATCTATCCATGTTCACAATCGTTCACCTCAATAACAATCAACAATCACCCATCTTCATCTTCATATCTATCCATGTTCACAACCGTTCACCTCAATAACAATCAACAATCATCCATCTTCATCTTCATATCTATCCATGTTCACAACCGTTCACCTCAATAACAATCAACAATCATCCATCTTCATCTTCATATCTATCCATGTTCACAACCGTTCACCTCAATAACAATCAACAATCACCCATCTTCATCTTCATATCTATCCATGTTCACAACCGTTCACCTCAATAACAGTCAACAATCATTCGTCTTCATCTTCATATCTATCCATGTTCACAATCGTTCACCTCAATAACAATCAACAATCACCCATCTTCATCTTCATATCTATCCATGTTCACAATCGTTCACCTCAATAACAATCAACAATCATCCATCTTCATCTTCATATCTATCCATGTTCACAATCGTTCACCTCAATAACAATCAACAATCATCCATCTTCATCTTCATATCTATCCATGTTCACAACCGTTCACCTCAATAACAATCAACAATCACCCATCTTCATCTTCATATCTATCCATGTTCACAACCGTTCACCTCAATAACAGTCAACAATCATTCGTCTTCATCTTCATATCTATCCATGTTCACAATCGTTCACCTCAATAACAATCAACAATCACCCATCTTCATCTTCATATCTATCCATGTTCACAATCGTTCACCTCAATAACAATCAACAATCATTCATCTTCGTCTTCATATCTATCCATGTTCACAACCGTTCACCTCAATAACAATCAACAATCATTCATCTTCGTCTTCATATCTATCCATGTTCACAACCGTTCACCTCAATAACAATCAACAATCATCCATCTTCATCTTCATATCTATCCATGTTCACAACCGTTCACCTCAATAACAATCAACAATCATCCATCTTCATCTTCATATCTATCCATGTTCACAACCGTTCACCTCAATAACAATCAACAATCACCCATCTTCATCTTCATATCTATCCATGTTCACACTCGTTCACCTCAATAACAATCAACAATCATCCATCTTCATCTTCATATCTATCCATGTTCACAATCGTTCACCTCAATAACAATCAACAATCACCCATCTTCATCTTCATATCTATCCATGTTCACAATCGTTCACCTCAATAACAATCAACAATCATTCATCTTCGTCTTCATATCTATCCATGTTCACAACCGTTCACCTCAATAACAATCAACAATCATTCATCTTCGTCTTCATATCTATCCATGTTCACAACCGTTCACCTCAATAACAATCATCCATCTTCATCTTCATATCTATCCATGTTCACAACCGTTCACCTCAATAACAATCAACAATCATCCATCTTCATCTTCCTATCTATCCATGTTCACAACCGTTCACCTCAATAACAGTCAACAATCATTCATCTTCATCTTCATGTCTATCCATGTTCACAACCGTTCACCTCAATAACAATCAACAATCATTCATCTTCATCTTCTTATCTATCCATGTTCACAACCGTTCACCTCAATAACAATCAACAATCATCCATCTTCATCTTCATTTCTATCCATGTTCACAACCGTTCACCTCAATAACAGTCAACAATCATCCATCTTCATCTTCATATCTATCCATGTTCACAACCGTTCACCTCAATAACAGTCAACAATCATTCATCTTCATCTTCTTATCTATCCATGTTCACAACCGTTCACCTCAATAACAATCAACAATCATCCATCTTCATCTTCATATCTATCCATGTTCACAACCGTTCACCTCAATAACAATCATTCATCTTCATCATATCTATCCATGTTCACAACCGTTCACCTCAATAACAATCAACAATCATCCATCTTCGTCTTCATATCTATCCATGTTCACAACCGTTCACCTCAATAACAATCAACAATCATCCATCTTCGTCTTCATATCTATCCATGTTCACAACCGTTCACCTCAATAACAATCAACAATCATTCGTCTTCATCTTCATATCTATCCATGTTCACAATCGTTCACCTCAATAACAATCAACAATCATCCATCTTCATCTTCTTATCTATCCATGTTCACAACCGTTCACCTCAATAACAATCATCCATCTTCATCTTCATATCTATCCATGTTCACAACCGTTCACCTCAATAACAATCAACAATCATCCATCTTCATCTTCATATCTATCCATGTTCACAACCGTTCACCTCAATAACAATCAACAATCATCCATCTTCATCTTCATATCTATCCATGTTCACAACCGTTCACCTCAATAACAATCATCCATCTTCATCTTCATATCTATCCATGTTCACAACCGTTCACCTCAATAACAATCAACAATCATCCATCTTCATCTTCTTATCTATCCATGTTCACAACCGTTCACCTCAATAACAATCATCCATCTTCATCTTCATATCTATCCATGTTCACAACCGTTCACCTCAATAACAATCAACAATCAGTCATCTTCATCTTCATGTCTATCCATGTTCACAACCGTTCACCTCAATAACAATCAACAATCATCCATCTTCATCTTCATATCTATCCATGTTCACAACCGTTCACCTCAATAACAATCATTCATCTTCATCTTCATGTCTATCCATGTTCACAACCGTTCACCTCAATAACAATCAACAATCATTCATCTTCATCTTCATGTCTATCCATGTTCACAACCGTTCACCTCAATAACAATCAACAATCATCCATCTTCATCTTCCTATCTATCCATGTTCACAACCGTTCACCTCAATAACAATCAACAATCAAAAATCATTCATCTTCATCTTCATGTCTATCCATGTTCACAACCGTTCACCTCAATAACAATCAACAATCATCCATCTTCATCTTCCTATCTATCCATGTTCACAACCGTTCACCTCAATAACAATCAACAATCATTCATCTTCATCTTCATATCTATCCATGTTCACAACCGTTCACCTCAATAACAATCAACAATCAATCATCTTCATCTTCATATCTATCCATGTTCACAACCGTTCACCTCAATAACAATCATTCATCTTCATCTTCATATCTATCCATGTTCACAACCGTTCACCTCAATAACAATCAACAATCATCCATCTTCATCTTCATATCTATCCATGTTCACAACCGTTCACCTCAATAACAATCAACAATCATCCATCTTCATCTTCATATCTATCCATGTTCACAACCGTTCACCTCAATCACAATCAACAATCATTCATCTTCATCGTCATATCTATCCATGTTCACAACCGTTCACCTCAGTAACAATCAACAATCATTCATCTTCATCGTCATATCTATCCATGTTCACAACCGTTCACCTCAGTAACAATCAACAATCATCCATCTTCATCTTCATATCTATCCATGTTCACAACCGTTCACCTCAATAACAATCAACAACCGTTCACCTCAATAACAATCAACAATCATCCATCTCCATCCTCATATCTATCCATGTTCACAACCGTTCACCTCAATAACAATCAACAATCATTCATCTTCATCTTCATGTCTATCCATGTTCACAACCGTTCACCTCAATAACAATCAACAATCATCCATCTTCATCGTCATATCTATCCATGTTCACAACCGTTCACCTCAATAACAATCAACAATCATTCATCTTCATCTTCATGTCTATCCATGTTCACAATCGTTCACCTCAATAACAATCAACAATCATCCATCTCCATCCTCATATCTATCCATGTTCACAACCGTTCACCTCAATAACAATCAACAACCACAACACTGAACACGCTATCAAACACCACGCCTCCGCCATTATCAATATTGAACAAGAATCACCAGCTGTTTACACTTATTGTTTTGTTTATTTTTTGTTTTTTTTCATAGGTGGATATATTTTTTCTTTATTTTTTATTATTTTTTTATTATCACTATTTATTATTGTTATTATTTATTTATTGTTTTTTGTTTTTTGTTTTTTTTCATAGGTGGATATCATTTTTCTTTATTTTTTTGTTATTTTTTATTATCACTATTTATTATTGTTATTATTTATTTATTGTTTTGTTTTTTTGTGTTTTTTTCATAGGTGGATATATATATATTTTTTGTTATTTTTTTATTATCACTATTTATTATTGTTATTATTTATTTATTGTTTTGTTTTTTTGTTTTTTTCATAGGTGGATATATATATATTTTTTGTTATTTTTTTATTATCACTATTTATTATTGTTATTATTTATTTATTGTTTTGTTTTTTTGTGTTTTTTTCATAGGTGGATATCATTTTTCTTTATTTTTTATTATTTTTTTATTATCACTATTTATCATTGTTATTATTTATTGTTTTGTTTTGTTTTTTTTTGTGTTTTTTTCATAAGTGGATATCATTTTTCTTTATTTTTTTGTTATTTTTCGTATTATCACTATTTATTATTGTTATTATTTATTTATTGTTTTGTTTTTTTGTGTTTTTTTTCATAGGTGGATATAATTTTTCTTTATTTTTTATTATTTTTTTATTATCACTATTTATTATTGTTATTATTTATTTATCGTTCTGTTTTTTTTTTTGTGTTTTTTCATAGGTGGATATATATATATTTTTTGTTATTTTTTTTATTATCACTATTTATTATTGTTATTATTTATTTATTGTTTTGGTTTTTTGTGTTTTTTTTCATAGGTGGATATCATTTTTCTTTATTTTTTATTATTATTCTTTTATTATCACTATTTATTATTGTTATTATTTATTTATTGTTTTGTTTTTTTGTGTTTTTTTCATAGGTGGATATCATTTTTCTTTATTTTTTTTTTTTTATCACTATTTATTATTGTTATTATTTATTCACTGTTTTGTTTTTTTTGTTTTTTTTTTCATAGGTGGATATCATTTTTCTTTATTTTTTATTATTTTTTTATTATCATTATTTATTATTGTTATTATTTATTCATTGTTTTGTTTTTTTGTGTTTTTTTTCATAGGTGGATATCATTTTTCTTTATTTTTTTATTATTAGTTTTTTATTATCACTATTTGTTATTGTTATTATTCATTTATTGTTTTTTTTTTCATAGGTGGATATCATTTTTCTTTATTTTTTATTATTTGTTTTACTTATCACTATTTATTATTGTTATTATTATTATTATTATTTTTTTTTTTTGGAGAGAGAGAGGCTGGGTTTTGTTGACGTCATTGGAAATAACATCAGTATTAGTAGTATCTGTGATAGTATTAGGGTATTAGGGGCTACTGACACTAGCTTTGGAGTATTGGTATAGATACTGGGATTAGTATCAATAGCAATAGTAATAATTTCAGTATGATGAGGATGATGGTGGCAGTTATGATACAATAAAGGTATCATAATTAGAGTAATGTTTGATATAATTTTCTCTGGATATTTGTTACCATAATAATATTTTCAGTACGATGATGGTAATAGTTGTACTACAATAAAGTAATTGAGGCAGCTGTTTGATATCAAATGTGTGGAAAGCTTTTGTTACATCGCCAATAATTAACTGGCGCTATAACGAAAGGTATGACAGCAAAACCAAAAAAAAAAAAAAAAAAAAAAAAAAAAAAAAAAAATTGAAAACTCTACGGCAATAACTACCCGCATTTCACATCACATCGGGAGAGCCATTGACACCTCATGCAAATCCTGATATGATTGGTCTGACATATCACCTTTATCGTCCGTTATACCCTTTTTTTTTTAATCTTCGTACAGCAGACGCACATACCGCTACACTATCACCCTATCCGCCACGCCACAAATTAATTTATGCAAGAAAATCACTCTACAATCTTATCATACGTTGCTCATTATGTTCCAATTATGGCGACTTTGTCTTTGTCTGTTACGGCAAAGTTACGCGTTATTTCTGGTCTATAACAACGCCACTCTTTTGTTCTCCTTGTTCAGAGCATATACTTCGATTCCTGTCGGTTGATATATCTTGATATGTTCCATTTGTTCCATATCCAAAAGGTAATTCTCATCAGACCCGCATTTCTATCCATTTTTGCAAACCAGACTACCTCTCTCTCTCTCATCCTTCGCTAAATCTCTCTTAAATTGCACGAAAATTCCAAATTGCTTTTTTTTTTCTTCTTCTTCAACCTGCAGCAGTATTGCCAACAATCAACCTGAAATCCCAACGAGGTAATTACAACGGCGGTCGCCATCCATGTTCTTAATGAGAGTAATTAACAAAATCCCGTGTCTTTGCGGTGACTGAAACCTGGATGCCCTCCCTGCCTCTCTCAACATGAACCTCGTTGCAGAGGCATCATGAAAGCATAAAGAATGACTTTAACGTGGCGAGGCGGGGTAGGGGGTGGGGGTGGGGGGAGGTGGGGGGGAATGGGGTTGACTCTGGAGAAGGGGGTAGGGGGAGGGGAAGGGTGGATGGAGGGGTGATGGTGGATAAGGGGGGAAGTAGGGTGGATGGGGGTTGACTCTGGAGAAGGGGGTAGGAGGGAGGGGATGGGTGGTGGGGGTTGACTCTGGAGAAGGGGGTAGGAGGGAGGTGGGGTGGATGGGGGTTGACTCTGGAGAAGGGGGTAGGAGGGAGGGGATGGGTGGTGGGGGTTGATGGTGGATAAGGGGAGGGGGAGGGAGGGGATGGGTGGTGGGGGGGTGATGGTGGATAATGGGGGGGAGGGAGGGGATGGGTGGTGGGGGGTGATGGTGGATAAGGGGAGGGGGAGGGAGGGGATGGGTGGTGGGGGTGATGGTGGATATGGGGAGGAGGAGGGAGGGGATGGGTGGTGGGGGGTGATGGTGGATAAGGGGAGGGGGAGGGAGGGGATGGGTGGTGGGGGGTGATGGTGGATAAGGGGAGGGGGAGGGTGGATGGAGGGGGATGGTGGATAAGGGGGGGGGGAGGGTTGGATGGGGGTTGACTCTGGAGAAGGGGGTAGGGGGAGGGGAAGGGTGGATGGAGGGGGATGGTGGATAGGGGGAAGAAAAAGGTGGTAGGGTGGATATGGATTGGGTTGGATTGGATGCGGGTGGGGAAGGGGGAGTGGGGGGAGGATGATAGGGAAGAAGAAGGGGTGGGGAAGGGAAAAGGATAAGGTAGGAGAGGAGAGGGGGGAAGGTGTGGGAGAGTAATTAGGATGGGGAAGCAAAGAGAAAGAGGAAATATGAGGGGAACTGCATAAAGGGATAGATGGAGGGAGAGAGAGGGAGGAAGGAAGAAGGGGGAAAGAGAGAGAAGGAGAGAGAGAGGTAAAGGAAAATAACAATAGGGAAGGGAAGAGATAGGAAAAGGAAAGAAGGAAAAAGAGACAGAGAAAGAGAGAGGAGTGAAGTGAAGAAAAGGAAGACACATAAAGAGACAGAGAAAGAGAGAGGAGTGAAGAGAAGAAAAGGAAGACACATAAAGAAGAGAGAAGGAGAGAGGAGTGAAGTGAAGAAAAGGAAGACACATAAAGAGGAGAGAAGGAGAGAGGAGTGAAGTGAAGAAAAGGGAAGACACATAAAGAGGAGAGAAGGAGTACGATAGAAGAGGAAGCGAGAGGAGAGATGGGGAGAGGGGAGTGGGAGGGGGGGAGGGTGGCGAGGCCTGACCGGACACACCTCACGGCCTCCAGGTAACTTAATTACCCTAACGATCCGGGTTGTTACGCCACTCCCACCATTCCCTTTACCATACCCCTCCCCCCCCCCACCCTCCCTCCCTCTCATCACCCCTCCACCTCCCCTTATAAGCTCATCTTTATTCACCTACACTAACTCTCCACCTATTTTCATTTACCCCATTCCGTATATCAGTCACTTATTTCCCCATCCCTCAACTAAAACCAAAAAAACAACTTCAAAATAGTCTAAGAATAATCCCAAACGCAAATACAATAGTTTCCCCCAAATCACTGTCCTCGTTCACAAGCCAGAGTAGGTATAGAAAACGGGCACCAGGCTTCCTACTTCGAGAGTATCGCAATGGACATATTACCGAAAGATATTTTCAATATTGTCATAGTTATCTCCGTTATTAATATATTTCTTTAATAGCAGTATTCTTGTTGTTATTACTATGATCATCATAGAATACGGATTATACACATAACAGTCACCATAGAAAACGGATCACACTCATCATACAAAACGGATCCC
>NC_091562.1:39958531-39961031 GCF_042767895.1 Penaeus vannamei
CAACAAAAACAAGAACAAGATCATCATCAACCACAACAAAACCAAGAACAAGATCATCATCAACCACAACACGAACAAGAACAAAAGCGTCGACAACCACAACAAAAACAAGAACAAGAGCATCAACAACCACAACCACAACAAAAACAAGAACAAGAGCGTCAACCACAACAAAAACAACAACAGGAGCGTCATCAACCACAACAAAAACAAGAACAAGAGCGTCAACAACCACAACACGAACAAGAACAAGAGCATCAACAACCACAACAAAAACAAGAACAAGAGCATCAACAACCACAACAAAAACAAGAACAAGAGCGTCAACAACCACAACAAAAACAAGAACAAGAGCGTCAACAACCACAACAAAAACAAGAACAAGAGCGTCAACCACAACAAAAACAAGAACAAGAGCGTCAACAACCACAACACGAACAAGAACAAGAGCATCAACAACCACAACAAAAACAAGACCAAGAGCATCAACAACCACAACAAAAACAAGAACAAGAGCGTCAACAACCACAACAAAAACAAAAACAAGAGCATCAACAACCACAACCACAACAAAAACAAGAACAAGAGCGTCATCAACCACAACACGAACAAGAACAAGAGCGTCATCAACCACAACACGAACAAGAACAAGAGCATCAACAACCACAACCACAACAAAAACAAGAACAAGAGCGTCATCAACCACAACAAAAACAAAAACAAGAGCATCATCAATCACAACACGAACAAGAACAAGAGCATCAACACCCACAACAAAAACGAGAACAAAAGCAACAATAACCACAACAAAAACAAGAACAAGAGCGACAACAACCACAACAAAAACAAGAACAAGATCATCATCAACCACAACACGAACAAGAACAAGAGCGTCAACAACCACAACAAAAACAAGAACAAGAGCGTCAACAACCACAACAAAAACAAGAACAAGAGCGTCATCAACCACAACAAAAACAAGAACAAGAGCGTCAACAACCACAACAAAAACAAAAACAAGAGCATCATCAACCACAACACGAACAAGAACAAGAGCATCAACAACCACAACAAAAACAAGAACAAAAGCATCAATAACCACAACAAAAACAAGAACAAGAGCGTCAACAACCACAACAAAAACAAAAACAAGAGCGTCAACAACCACAACACGAACAAGAACAAGAGCGTCAACAACCACAACAAAAACAAGAACAAGAGCGTCAACAACCACAACAAAAACAAGAACAAGAGCGTCAACAACCACAAAAAAAACAAGAACAAGATCATCATCAACCACAACACGAACAAGAACAAGAGCGTCATCAACCACAACACGAACAAGAACAAGAGCATCAACAACCACAACCACAACAAAAACAAGAACAGGAGCGTCATCAACCACAACACGAACAAGAACAAGAGCATCAACAACCACAACCACAACAAAAACAAGACCAAGAGAGGACGCGTTCTCCGCCACCGAGGCCGTCGCTCAAAAGCTCAATTTTCGATCCGGCGTCGAAATGGCGTCGCTAAAACCCACCTCATTTCGAAGTAAAATAAACCTCGGCGAATTTCTCACTCCTCCGATCTCTTTCCCGCGTTCGATAATGTACTTCGTGTGGGCGTTTATCACTCTAATAACTGGTGTCCGGAATTTGATGATGTGATGGAGCTAATCTTATTAATTGGTGGGATAATTAGGGCCGGATTTCCGAGTAATAACATTTAGATGTAATGCGAGACATTGTGTGTGTGTCTCTCTCTCTCTCTCGGACGCGGCGGGGGATACGAGCTCCTCTGGAAAAAATGGGGGAAGAGGAAATCTGGTTCCGAAGCCGTGGTCGAGTGCGAGGTTTCGTATGCGTTGCTAAAGAGAAAGAGAGATAAAGATAGGATACAGTGAAAGAAAAAAAAGAAGAAAGAAATAATAATAATAATAATAACGGGGTGCCTAACATTTAGATGATCGAGGAATGAGTTTCTGCTAAAAATTTAGACTCGTAATTCTTCGCTTGCCTGAACGTTTACGGCTCGGCTGCACAAGGTTCGAAACACTCCATTATGTACCTCGGGGAAGCACGTCGAGTAAATCTTGGATCCTAAGTCAACGCCGCATGGAGGGTTTCAGATCAACTATAAACGATTGGAAGCGTTATCAAAGATGCTCAACGTGGGATCATTATACCCGTGGCCGGTAATAGCACAAGAGCCGACAACGATACATGGCCTAACTAGCAGGTTCTCCGTCGTAACAGCTCTATTTGGCCTAAATTAAAGGTGTGAGGTGCCAATAAATTATCGGTACATGACTTCAAAGTGTAGTGGAAATTTTCTATTGTCAAATACCGTCTGAATTATATGGTACGAAATGATATACCTATTATGTCCTCTTGCGTTATGTTTTATGGCTTCCGCGGCGGCAGTTTGGTTGGTAGAGTGACCGCGCCTAAAACGACCGAGCCTGTGCCGCTATTTCATTAACCAATAGTGTAAT
>NC_091562.1:39966031-39968531 GCF_042767895.1 Penaeus vannamei
AAGAGGAAGGGAAATCAAAGAGAAAATATATACATAAAAAGGAGGAATAAGGAAGTTAAAGCCAAGAACAGTGGGAGAAATGCAGAACCAAAGAAAATTAATAAATGAAGGAAGGGATAATAATGATAAAAATGATAATAATAATATGAAAAACAGTAAAAATAATAACGACAAATAATAACGATGATGATAATAATAATAATAATAATGATAACAAAGATAACAGCAATAATTATAATGGTATTTATAATAACTATTAAAATAATAATGATAAGAAGGGGGAAGAGGGAACTGAAAATGAAGAGAAAAAGAGGAAAATGAAAAAAAAGAAGAAGGAAGGGGAAAAGGAGCAACAGAAGAAAAGGAAGAGAAGGAGAGGAAGTACAGTAATCAGATAAGTAGAAGAAGGAATAAAGAAAACGAGGTTGATAAACAGGAGGTGAAGAATACGAAGACATTTAATAAAAAAGATGATAATAATAATGGTTTTAATGATAATAACAGTAATACTAATAGTAATAATAGTAGTAATAATAATTATGATGATAATGATAGTAGTGATAACAATAATGATAATGATAATAGTGACAACAATAATAATAATGATAATAATATTGATAATGATAATAACAATGATAATGATAATAACGATGATAATGATAATAACAATAATAATAATAACAATGATAATAATAATGATAATAACGATAATAATTATGATCATAATGATACGAAGAACAAGAACAAGAAGTACTATTACCAGCAGTAGGAGAAAAAGGACAGAAGAACAGAGGAATAAGAAGAAAATGGAAGATAACGAGGAGAATAGACAGGTGAAGAAGAAGAATCCCCGTCACTCTCTCCTTGAATCATTGAAGGCAAAATAGATAAGATAGATAGATAAGATATGAAGAAAGAGGAAAGGAAGAGAGATATGAAGAAGGGAGAGAGAATAATGAAAAAAGTGAAAAAGGTAATAAACAGAGGAAGAAAGGGCGACAATAATTAAAAAAACAAACAAACAAACAAAAAACAACAACAAAGCAAAACAACAACAACAAAAAACAAACAAACAAACAAAAAACAACAACAAAGCAAAACAACAACAACAACAACAACAAAAAACAACAACAAACAAAAAACAACAACAACAAAAAACAACAACAACAACAATAAAAGAGAGAACATGGTGATAAACAGAGGAAAGAAAGAGAGAAAGGAAATTCCTCTCCGTCACTTCCTTCCTCCACCTTCGATAATGAATCTTGCAACAATCAGAAGAATAAACACCGTTGAATATTGCAATCCTTTATCATCCGAAGTGTCTCTTTCTCTCCCTTCCTCTTTCTCTCCCTCTTACCTCCTTTCTCTCCCTCTTCCCTCCTTCCTCTTTCTCTCCCTCTTCCCGCCTTCCTCTTTCTCTCCCGCCTTCCTCTTTCTCTCCCTTCTTTCCGCCTTCCTCTTTCTCTCCCTCTTCCCGCCTTCCTCTTTCTCTCCCTCTTCCCGCCTTCCTCTTTCTCTCCCGCCTTCCTCTTTCTCTCCCTTCTTTCCGCCTCCTCTTTCTCTCCCTTCTTCCTCTTTCACTTTATCTCCCTCTTCCCGCCTTCCTTTTTCTCTCCCTTCTTTCCGCCTTCCTCTTTCTATCCCTTCTTCCCGCCTTCCTTTTTCTCTCCCTTCTTCCCGCCTTCCTCTTTCTCTCCCTTCTTCCTCTTTCTCTCCCTCTTCCCGCCTTCCTCTTTCTCTCCCTTCTTTCCACCTTCCTCTTTCTCTCCCTTCTTTCCGCCTTCCTCTTTCTCTCCCTTCTTCCCGCCGACCTCTTTCTCTCCCTTCTTCCTCTTTCTCTCCCTCTTCCCGCCTTCCTCTTTCTCTCCCTCTTCCCGCCTTCCTCTTTCTCTCCCTTCTTCCCGCCTTCCTCTTTCTCTCCCTTCTTTCCGCCTTCCTCTTTCTTTCCCTTCTTCCTCTTTCTCTCCCTCTTCCCGCCTTCCTCTTTCTCTCCCTTCTTTCCGCCTTCCTCTTTCTCTCCCTTCTTTCCGCCTTCCTCTTTCTCTCCCTTCTTCCTCTTTCTCTCCCTCTTCCTCTTTCTCTCCCTCTTCCTCTCTCTCTCCCTCTTCCCGCCTTCCTCCTTCTCTCCCTTCTTTCCGCCTGCCTCTTTCTCTCCCTCTTCCCGCCTTCCTCTTTCTCTCCCTCTTCCCGCCTTCCTCTTTCTCTCCCTCGTCCCGCCGTCCTCTTTCTGTCCCTTCTTCCCGCCTTCCTGTTTCTCTCCCCTCTTGCCACCTCCCTCTTTCTCTCCCTTCTTTCCGCCTTCCTCTTTCTCTCCCCTCTTGCCACTCCCTCTTTCTCTCCCTTCTTTCCACCTCCCTCTTTCTCTCCTCTCTTTCCACATTCCTCTTTCTTTTCCTCTTCCCACCTCCTTCTTTCTCTCCCTTCTTTCCACCTTCCTCTTTCTCTCCCCTCTTCCCATCTTCCTCTTCCTACCTCCTTCTTTCTCTCCTCTCTTTCC